>NC_134402.1:266340948-266520711 GCF_038048845.1 Mixophyes fleayi
TAATAAGAATGTTCGTGTGTTTGTTAATTATACATTGCAATTAGGCTTGCAATGATTAGGCCATCTTATAAAATAAAACAGGGTGCATTGAGAGGTAAATGAACCCAGCATTAATTAATTAATTAGTGGGTACATATAGGGCTCTATTTTGTACACGTTGACAAATGGGGGACACTGAAGCACTAAAGTATTTAAAGTAATCAAACTGCCAACAGCTTTACAAAGGAAGTCTTGCTATGAAACACAAAGCGAAAACTTCCTCTACAAACATTACAGCACACAAAAATGGTCTTATTTGTTCCACAGGAAATGCTGTGTCGTCATTTTTTTCTTTAATGATCATAACATAATACACAATGACTTGTGCATCCTTATGGCATTCAGGTCTTAGTGCAAGGTTCAGATTGGCAAAATAAAATTATATTCTAGGCAATTTAAAAAAAACAAAAAAAACCGATCAAAGACACCTTGGCATGAACACCATCAATTTAGATGTGTTTTTTTTTCAGGCAGAAAAAGATGGCATTCAGAAGAACATTTATTGACAAATAGAAATTAATGTAAAATGTGTTTAAATTTAAGAAAAGAACAATTCAAGCATTAAAACTAACACAATTAAACAATGCTGGTGAAGGTTTATATTTCAGCTGAATTTTTCTGTTACAAAATACAGCTCAAAAATGACAGTGTTTTGTGCTCATCTGTAAAACATAATTACAGTCTCATGTAACTGAAACCAGTGAAGTTTTAATAAACTCCATGGGGTAATTGTATCAAGCTTCGAGTTTCTGCCGGGTTTGAAAAGTGGAGATGTTGCCGATCACAAACAGATTCTAACTATCATTTTGTAGAATGAACTAAATAATGATAAGCAGAAACCGATTGGTTGCTATGACCAACATCTCCAATTGTCAAACCCGCTGGAAACTCACAGCTTGATACATTTACCCCCATGTTTAAGAATATGGTGTTTTATAATGTGAAATATATCAGTCAATGATTAAACGTGTCTACTTGTAAATTCTTTCCATCTCTTCTCTTGTTTTCCCCAACTAGCAATTATGCAGGGGGTACCACCCATGGGACTTATGCATTTATTGAAAAGCATCTGTATGTTCTCCTTTGAGTTCTAGTTCGCATTAGCAGCACCTGCATCCTCACACTATCCGGAGTATGCAGAATAAAAAGCTGTATCTAATTGGAGGGCTGCAGCAATGCATTCAATCAATTGCAGGCTTTCATCCTGCTACATAATGTCTCCATTCTAAAGGTTTAAAGATATCAATCTTCAATAAATGAAGAACTTTTCTTCTATGTATATAGATTCCACAAAATCTATTTTACTCATGAGGTTTTTTGTTTTTTTTACTGAAATTGTATCTGGTTATAAGCCCCACGATCATGACATACACATGAACAGTGTAGAACATCACATAATTTCCCCATTGTATGCTAATATTGATCCAATAGGACATATTTTAATGTAATTATATTTCAATAAATGTATTTTATTTAGCTAATAGATTATCGCCTAGGTTCCCAAAGTGTGCGCCGCGCCTCCCAGGGGTGCAGCGGAGCTGTCAAAGGGGTGTCGTTGCCAGGAGGAGAAAACCCCCCCCCAAAAAAAACACTTACCAATCTGGCGGTGCCCGGGACCCAGCATCCTCCTCGCTTCTCACTAAATGTTGGGCGGGACATCATCACAACCGACATTCTGTGACAAGCGGCAGGAGGAGGGGTAAAAGAATGAAGGAGGGGGGAGAGTGAGGATGCAGAGGGGGAAGAGCGAGGATGCAGAGGGGCACAGAGTGTGTGGAGAGGAGGGATGGCACAGAGTGTGTGGAGAGGAAGGAGGGCACAGAGTGTGTGGAGAGGAAGGAGGGCACAGAGTGTGTGGAGAGGAAGGAGGGCACAGAGTGTGTGGAGAGGAAGGAGGGCACAGAGTGTGTGGAGAGGAAGGAGGGCACAGTATGAGTTAGCTGTAAAATTATTCTTTGACAGAAATATAATTTAAAAATATATATATAAAAATATTCTTTTCCCTTGGATTTAGGTGTATTATTTTTTGCATACAACTAAATAAGTATTTCTGTCCTGAGCTAAATACTTATTAGGTTTTTTTGCCCCAACTACTTATAAAACGGGACTGCTCGGTAATTATTTTGGAGGGGTGCCTGCAAAACTGCAAAAGTTTGGGAACCACTGGACTATTGTGTTTTCTGCCATAGTCATTATTAAGTTTAAATTTTATTTATAGGTATATTGTAAGACTGACATTTCTTACTGTTTGTTACAAATAAGGCTTTTATCCTGCACTTTCCAAATAGCATGGATGGAGGCTCAATGCTGATGCCAAGTAATTTGCATTACGCTTAATCATGCACAGGCATATTTATCCATGTGAATAAGTCCAAAACTACTTCTGTAGTAAACAGCAACAACTTTCAGGCTATAAATACAGATAGAATAATACAGATAATTTACTATTATGATATAGATAAAAAAAAAAAAAAAAAAAAAATATTTAATGTTTTCAACAAAAGAAGAATTTCACTCAAAGCTCAAAATTTAGTGTCTTAATAAAATATACAGTTTTACTTTGTTGCTCCTCTGACTATGCAGATCTCCCTGAAGGCTGTAACAGTCCTGTGAAACGCTCTTCTCTCCTACTACTTCTTGTATGATTCAAACTGCCCCAACTCTGGATTTCTCATTATTGTAAATGAAAGGAGTTCAAAGGGGTGTCACAACATCTGCTCAACCTGTATGAAAAAGCCCTGCCTTGTAAGGAGAGAGGAGTTCAGTGCAGGACTGTTGAAGTTTTTGGGGGAGGACCAGATCTAAGGATCACTGTCCCGAAGGGAAGTTAAACTGTGTATTTTATCCTATTTTTTGTAGAAGTATAAAAACGGTGCAATTTTTTACATCTTAGTTAAAATTGTGGATTGTATCATATTTTTGTGAACTCCACCCAAAACACAATTTTACGTTTTGAGTGGAGTTATCCTTTAACTAATCTTGACAGATCTTCTGGATTCATTTTTCAGCAGAACATGCAGCATTTGAGATCTAACAGGATGTATTCATTTAGCTTGGTACCCAATTTTAAAATTAGAGGTTTTGCAATGTATTCAGCAGTGGAATTTTCAATATAAATGAACAATGAATTATTAGCCATAAAATGCTGCCACATTTTTTTTTCAATTATCTTGAAAATATTTAGAACACATGCTTGACTTCATACAGCAACATTTCCACAAAACCTCTCTCACAAACAATATTACAGTCATTAACACATTAATCTTCTTCTTTTATATATATAAACAAGACTGGTTTTGGTGGATGAATTTATAATCTGTGCATTTTACACACTTTTTCTTTTCAATATAATAATGGAATCCATGGGTTTTAGAACACTGGTGTCCTTTCTTTCCATAAAATCAGTGAAAGCTTCCAGAAGCGGGTTAGGTATTAGGAGGGCTTGAAACTATTTCCTAAACAGCTATTATATAGAATAGCTATTTGAATCACTTCATGGCTTTTTTTTTTACCTTCTCAAACTGTTCATTTAATAACAAATATAATATTGTTATTTAGCCTTCAAATAAAAAATGTTGGCATGTTGTAGAGGATGGTGTACTGTGTCATTTCAATGAATTTTAAAACATTTCAGTATACACATCCAGAAAACATAGTCACAGTTTTTCATTTAGTGTATTTATAACTAGAGACGGACGGGCTCGGTTCCCCGAGATCCGAATTTCACCCGAGTACCAAGCCGAGCACGCTCGGTACTCTCCCGTCCCTTCGGAATCGAAATCGAGGCAAAATGTCATTGTGACGTATTCGTATTTCTGAGCTCAGTTCTCGCGAGATATGAAAAGCATAAATACCAGCCTCCACAGCAATCCATCGCCATTTGACACAGGGAGAGAGCAGGGTTAGGTCACAGGCTATATCAGCGCAGGGACAGAGCAGTAATTGGACACATTATTGTTTCTATTCAATACAATTCTAATCTTAATACCAATTGTTACAGCAGTAAGAGGAGGGGTTTTTTTTTCAATTTCTGGCACTCCATGTGCTTTTGGGGTGTCCCTTATTCCCCATTCTTTTGCATTAATTTTTCTGGCTGTCAAAAGTCATATTTGTCAGCAGTATAAAAAAAAATTATTTAGCACTACAAGTGCTTTGGCCTCATTATAATGGATTCAAAGCAGTCCATATATGAGCAGAATCAGCAACCAGGTTCTGTCACCAGTCCTGATGGTAGTGTTCCCAGTACGTCAACCGGGAAAGGCGATGTCAAACTACATAGTCTTTTGAAATCAGGCAAAAAAAACACACAACAAATTTTTTTTTACCGTGTTGAAGCGAAAAAGTAGTGTAACTGAGGAAAAGTTAAGTGCCGATAAAAAATAAATTGCCAACATGCCATTCTACACACGCAGTGGCAAAGAAAGAATGAGGCCTTCGCCTTTCTCTATTAGTGGCAGAACAAAAAATGTTACCAAGCCTCCTTCTACGGTCACTCGTGAGCAATTAAGACCAAGTAATTTGGAGTCTAAAAGTGGTGCACTACTACTGTTACGCGTCAAAGCCGAGCTGCAAGAAAACAGTAAGGCATTAGAGGATAATGTATGCTAGAAATGACACCAATCCCTGTGGAAAGTCCATCCACCAGTGGTATGTCTAATAGTGAGCATTCTGATAATGCACCCATAAAGAAGGGCCCTTTCAGCAGTTCTGCTGATGTGTGCCTGAACAGCCCGAGTGTAGCCGGTGATACACCAAGTGAGGATGACACTTTTGAATTAGAAGAGGATGCGGGGGAGATTTGGGTAGCCGACGAGGGCGCTGATAAGGATGCGGTTGATTGTGTAAGTCCTGCGCCAGTGGCAGCAGTGTGGCACCAGTGGCAGCAGTTCTGGCACGTGAGGTTCTGGCACCAATTTGCACTTTCCAAACACAAGCAGAGATGACGCAGGTGGCAGACCACAACAGTTTGACATCTGGGCTGGTTTGAAGGATTTGACAAAAAAAATGTGTGACCATGCCCATAACTGCAACCAATCCTACTATTAACATGCAAAGGATGGTGGAGGGCCTAGCAGGGATTAAACTGTATTTTTTCTAATTTGCACTAATACGGTTTGGGTGTAATATACACCCAAAGTCGAGTGCTCAATTGCTAAGAGTCATTGATGAAGAGGAAGACAAGCAGGCTTATCTGTAGAATAATTCTACTGCGTTCTATAGGTAACACCCAAAGAGAAGAGCTCCATTGCTAATTGTAATTGCTGAAATAGAAATAATAGGGCTGACAGTTACATTTTATTGTACCATAGCTCACTCAGAAACAGGAGATGTGGCAGGGTTCAGTGCTAATCTTCCTCAAACAATACTAATTCATCCCACCATCATAGAAGTCTGTATACTATGATGTAATTGCCGATAATGGTCTTCGAAATGGAATTAGTAGTTCATTTTAGGGCAGAGCGGTCACGATTTTTGGCCAATTCTTTTACAGCAGATCAAATATCTAAATGTTGTGCGGAATCATCTGCATCACCACTGGGTGTCTTGGGAAAGCAATTTTTTATACAACAAGCAGTTGCCAGAGAAACTAAAGGAGAAGACGTCTAAACAAGATGTCGATAGGTCTTGGATCCTTGCGAAGCAAATTAAGTATTTCGTCTACAATTACAATGTAGTTAGCACATTTACTTTGTTTTATGTCACACGTTAAATTTCTGTAGCTCCTTGTCAAAATGTATTAAGGAAATCACTTGACTCAAGCTAACCGTGTCTGCACGCTCTTCACAGGTGACTACTTCGCTGGACTAAAGTACATTCCCCTCAAATGCTAGTCTTCTTGCAGCTAATGCATTATCCTACATGCTGTTGCAGAAAACAGAAATTGGCCCTAAATTTTTCCGGACACAAACAGCATCTCCTGCATGTCATTTTTTAAAAGTTCTGTAACACCAAGTTGATTGTGTGAGCAAAACAGCAAATGTGATGGAATTAAACCCCGCTGTAATGCTTGAACAATATTGGGGTCGTCATCAGAAATGACATATCCTCAGGAGGGTCCAAGCAGGATTAGCTGTCTTTCAATGACATCCCTTAGTTTTTGGAACAGATTGTCAGCTGTATGCCTCTTAGTGAAGCTGATGATACACAGAGTAGCCTACTTCTGAAAAATGTGACGTACTTGGGTACATGCTGCTGCTGTCCCTGCTGGTGAAGGCGAATGACCAACCCAGTGGGCTGTCACAGTCATATAATCTATACTTTGCCCAGTTCCGCTTGCCCACATATCTGTGGTTAAGTGTACAGTGGGTAGAATGTCATTTTGTAGCCCAATGATTCCATTTTTAAGAACTTTCTGGTAGAGATGAGGAATAGCTTTTCGAGTAAAATGGGGTCGTCATGGAATTTGGCAATAGGGACAGAACACCTCAAGTAACTGTCTAAAACCAGCTGCATTAATAATGGACATTGTACGCAGATCTAATACTAGCATAGTCCTTATGGCGTCTGTGATCCGCTTTGCGACTGGGTGACAGATTTCATACTTGCTTCCTCTAGCAAAGGATTGTTTAACTAAATCATTGGTTCTGGGCATATTGATCATGAAGGTGTTGAGGGGGGGGGTAGATTGCAGGTGCTGGGATGTAGATGAGAGAAGGAAGGCAGATGATGTTGGACTGCTTGTTTTTTATTTTTTTTTAACCTAAGTTTCTGATTTTCCCAACAGCTTTCCAAGAACTCGCTGAAAAATGACATAACATGGATGAGGATCCCAGATGGTTAAGGTCCCTACCTCTACTGAGTGTGGCTTTAAAAACGCTAAAAATGGCTAGACAACTGTTGTCAGGATTTCTGTAAAAATAATTCCACACTTAAGAGGTGGATTTTTGGTCTTATGCCCAGGCATGACAATGGCCTTTTTCTTATCACTGGCAAGAACTGCAGCAATTTCTCTTTGAAAGTGTATGAATATCATATTGTGACCTAGGAGGTGGGCAAAATTGAATGGAAATGCCTGGAAATTAGTGTTAGTGAGGTTAATAATAATGTAGGTACAAAATAATACCTAAATTATGTTATTTTAGGCCAACAAAAAAAAATGTAATTTTTTTAACAAATAGCAAAACAAAACCAAAACCAAAACACGCAATTTGCGGTTTGGCAAAACCAAAACACGATGGTAATCAAGATCCAAAACCAAAACACGGGGGTCACTGAGCATCTCTATTTAGAACACACATCTGCTCCATTCTTCACTGCTCTGTCTTAGAGATTAAAAACACCTACAATAATATAATAACACTAACAAATTATGCAGTGCTACAGATTAAGGTGATCATCATAAAAATGATCTATATACAATGACATAAACCAGACAGTAAAAAATGATCCTGCCGAAATGAGCTTGGATTCCAAGAGTTGTGGGATACACTTGATATGTAAGGTAGCAGAATAACAATTGCTGCTATTGGTGATAATACATGTTCATAGATTCAGGCCCTGTGCTAGTACCGGTTTCCAGGCAGTTGATGATCACAGTTACAGTAATAGTTCCTGACTGTGGGCAGTTGATAAGATGTAGGTCAGGGGTAACAGGCGCCCCGTCAAGACATCATCTGCTGCCTCCAGCTCTGTGTTTTGTTCTGATTTCTTTTTCTGCTTTCTTATAAATCTGAAGGGATCTGGAAACATTTTATTGGCAAGTGTAGGTCTTAATGCTTGTGGGGGCACCATTTTGGGATGAGTGATATGGGAGTGACAAGGTAATTTGGGGGCTGTTTTTTTATTACTGAAATTAAGGGCAATATGTAGCTCTTTTGAAGGTTGGAGGACCATACATGCTCTCATTTAATTATATCAGGTTGCTCATCACTGCTACATAGGGCCATTCTGTAGCTCACATGCTGCATCTCTATCTTGAAAGTAGATACTAGGTATTCATAACCCGGTGCAGGGGCAGAATAGAAAGGGGCACAGAATACACATAAGACCGACCAAAACGTTTAAAGCATTCAACAGTCCTCCACCATCTTGTGTTTGTGTGCGTATTGAATGGTCAGTCTTCTCTATTTTAGTTGTGTTTTACCTGCGCTCTCATGCAGTTCAGCCCACCTTACCATAGTTAACATTTGGTGCATAAACAGTGTCCCTCTTTACACGGCCAGTCACTGCAACATACCCGACTTAACAGGTTTTATAAGGTGTAGCTATTGAATATAGAAGTCAAGTCCTGCGAGATTGCCTTTACACAGCTGACTGGATAGACCATTTGCATAATATAACATAGGAAATTCCTTTTAAAAAGAGTCAGAGCTGCGGATATCATCTTTAGTAATGCAGCGGCCCCTGGCCCCACCAACAGACTTGCTGTGGGCTTCTATAGCTCTGGAGCATGTCATTAATGTTTTTATACTGCTGATAGATGCATGAGACTGATCTGGAGATCTCAGGGTTTTTCAAGGCATCAGGGGCACCATAATTCACATTAACACAATCCTATTTACAGCACTTGTTCTTGCTCTGTGCAGTTGAGGATTACAGGTCCTGTCACTCCTTCATATGAATACACCAGAAGAGGTCCTAATAAAGAGAATCAGCAGGCACGCACTCACCCCACCTCTGTGACAGCTTTACGATAAAATGTGATAAAACAAATTAAAAAAGTCAATATATTAAAATATAAAAATAAGTAGGAAAAAAAAGCAGCCATTTGCAATGCACTTTAAACTGCTGGATGCACGTTCCATAGTATATTTCAGGATGCGGAAACTATTTGTACAACAGTAGATCAATAAACCTACATTTTAAGCACAATAGTGAAAAACCCAAAAGGGTCTTGTGATACACTTTATATATGACTTCCAGTGGTTTGTTATCCTTATGTTTCACAGAAAGGGTGCATTATCATATTAATGCTTTACTCTATGTGACATAGGCTAGAACAGAAGTGGGGAACATTTATTGAAATATAGGATAGAGAATAAAGACTTTGAATGGCATAATTTCAAGCTCTAAGTTGCTCATTATACTCTCTTGGCCCTTTGGCCAAGATCACGCGTAGTACTTGTCCGAGTAAGGGGTATCCTTGTTCTGATGCCGGAAGCTCGAGTGACAGAGCCTGAAGGAGTCCTGAAAATGCACTGGGGGGGGGTGAAAGTGGCAGTGGCAGCAGCAGTTACTATCCCTTTGGGTACAGAGTAAAGCATGAGCATAGCGCACTTGAGAACCCTGCATTTATTGAACACATACACTTTTTTGCACGGATAGCAGCTGGTGTGGTTTTTGTTTGTACATTTCAGGTTTGGGTAAGACACATATGGGCTGGCCTCTCCCCAAGTTGTCAGAGGCTCCCTACTTATGGAGGGAGCTGAAGACCTACTCCCCCAGGGGGAAGCTTTGGCCACTCCCGGGGTAAAGGGGACAACCTTAGTTTCTTACCCATTATCTCTCTGAATTGCACACTTTGTCGGTGACTGCCTACCAGCTTTAAATAGCATTGTTTGTATGTATGATGATGTCACAAGTTTAGCAGCATTTGCTTGGCTACTCATGTCATGTCTATAAAGGATCATAAAAACTCATATAGACTTTTTCATCTTAAAGTGTACTTTGCTATTTTAAGTGTGCACCTTAATACTTTATCTTAGCTATCCACCTACAAAACATTAGCTCCTTTTTAAAAGCTCTATGGTTGCTAAACACATATCTAACGCAGACACAGGCTCAAAGCATGTCATGTGATGGAAGAAAGGGGATAAGGATGAGTATCACAGTGCAGACAGAACTCACAGGGGCGTTCCAAACCCTATCTGTGCAATATATCATGTGTCATGTGACTGTGGTAGCCATGATAGTCCAGAATCATAAGTACTTAACAGTCTGAAGAAAAAACAAGGGAAATTGTAAACACCAACATTCTTCGTAAAGCCAGCCACAGTGAATTATGTTAAAAAACACATCTAATTTTTAATGGTTTTGCTGTTAAAAGTTATTTTGCAATCAATTAAATTAGTTGAAGACCCAGTAACTAAAGATTAAAGTCTTTCAGCTTTGTTCACAAGTGTGTGTTGGCTATAACGCTAATAACCAATTTTATTGCACAAAGGTAGGTCACTGCTGGCAAAAATATTTGGTTGTGCTTTTAAAGGAATTTGGCTTGCTTCACTCTTTCCTCTATATTTAATAGTTGGATAAACTGAACTCTTCCTCTGACTTGGAAGAGCATGCTGTGAAGAAATCATGACAAGTCTTACTATATTACATCTGCCTAAAGGAATGTAATGCTCAAGAATGGTGGAAGGGGAATCTTAACAGGCAGCTCCAGCACATAAATAAGTTAATGCTATAAAACACAGCACTGGACCAGCAACTCCCTACACAGTCCACTCTGTTTATTCATACTATTCATAACATGTTAGGAGTCAAACTGAAGCTTATCTGCCACATGCTACTCATTATCTCACTTACCAGTAGATGCATGCACGCCTTTCAAGGAGAAAATTGACTATACTTGCCGAGTACATCTTGCAAGTAATAGGTGTATTCACATAAAATATCACCCAATGTATATTAGAATTATATTTGTGACATTGTGCAGAAGCAATGAATTGCCGTCTTAAAACCCCATCATTTAAATTTAGTGGGTAGTTATCTGTGTTCAAAATAGAATCACACAAAGAAAAAGAAAAAAAAAAAAAAGGTGTTTTCTTTACTTGATAAAGATACATGCTTATGCCTTGTCTTACTTCAAAACAAGGAATAACTGTTATATATCCTCACATTGCAATATTTTAAATAATTCTATATTATGCCATGCAAACTGCAACTAATAGTATTTTCCCCAAAAACCCTCAAAATTTAAAGATCAACATTACGTTTTCCTCTTGGTATATTTAATAGTTGGATAAATGCTTCTGGTGGTCATTTTTCTTAGCAGTCCTCCTATAAATCATTATCTCCTTTTCAAAGTCTGTCTGGAGGTTACAAAACATGGCTGCCAGACAAAGACACAGTCAGTCTGCTACACAGACTCACATACTTCGTTTGAAAACATGGAATAATAGGTTAATAATATTTTGAGAATGCCTATTAACCAAGAATAACATAACTGGGTCAAGGCTAAGCCCAAAAACGGCTGATTACCTGTGTGTAGGAAATGGAGTATCATTAAAGAGGACCTCTCACCTAACATTTACATTACAAGCCTATGATGGCACAAATTAAATATATTGCAAATGTAGACTTGTGAATCACATTAACCAAGTTTTTCAGGTCTATCTTGCTATTTACAACTGCCCTTGTGCATATACGCTTTATTATAGCCTCTCTTACCCCACCTGATAGAACTCCCTGACGGAGCAATACTACCAGCTACAGTCCCAAGCTGCAATCTGAGTCCCATTAGTTCCTATTGTCTCAGCATTGTAAGCGCTCTACTTTGTCCCACATGTGCAACTCCTTCATCAACCTCGTATGCACTTGTTCTGTCTTTAGGTGGTATTTGTATTTTGTAATTCTTAAAGTCCGGCGATGCAGTTTTGTGACCCTTATAAATAAACAAAAATACACTATATCAGGGTGGGCAATTAATATTCATATATTTCTCTCTGCCTATCATTTCCAGACCTCCACTAACAAGAGCGCTGACAGACCTGGAGAGGCAGCGAGCTTGAGCCGACTGTCAGAGGCACAGCAGTTCTTGTAAGAAATTAGCAGTGTTCGAACAACTAGAAGTATCAGTTATCATAATGCTGCTAGCTGGCTATCACCTAAATCAGCATAGAAACCAGGCGACATTATTTGGTAACATAGCTGATCTAGCTCAAGAACACTGCGTATCATTTTAACCAACCTGCTCGCAAGGTTGCGATCTACAGAACTAATTGATTTAATACACATAAAATCCATATTTAGGAAGTCATTAATGATATTAAAGGGGATATAAATTTCAGAACCACTTCTTTTTCAATCTCCTCTGTCAGGAGTACAAGACTTAAATAATAGAGGAGTAATTCAGCTTTAAAAATAATCTTAAAATAACAGTACAATATATATATATAAATAAATAAAAATTAGGAATCGCAAATACTTGGCAAGGAAAGCTTTATAGAAACACTGCCTTAGCCTACTACTCCAGTTAAATCAACAAGTTGTCATCTTGAACTCATATTTAAGGAGTTATGCATGGTCTAAAATAGAGCACGTGTGACCCTACAGAGTATTAGGGGAGTCACATTACAAAGCCTTTTGGATTTTCTACTGAGAATTTTGAAGGAGTTTTCCTGGAATTCCAACTATGCTTTCAAAAGATAGGTGATGGTATCAGAGTATAACATTACACCTGCTGTTTTAGAATCTGAAATTAGTTCACAGCAATATACCAATATTGAATTGTTTTATTTCATATAATCTCACGTGTAATAATATTTAAATTACTTTTACATTAAATGAAGTCCTGGTTTCATTTTGCAAGCAGTCCAGCAGTAGTGAAGTAGGAGAAACATATCATCTATACCAGAGATGTGTGGATCTGGACCCCAAGTGGGGATCAGCAATTTTTTTTTGGAATCTTCTTATTCAGATATGCAATACCTTTCATTGGAAACTACCTCTTCTTGGTCTCAGAACCACAGCACCACTGATCTACTGTATATCATAGTTGTACAATAGTATCATTCAATAGGCCACATAAACGTTACACTAGTCAGTTTATGAAGTACACAAAAGTGTTTTTCCTGATGCATTTTTCCTTTTATTTTTTTTCCTTTTCTTTAAGATGACTTATTAAAATGAATAGATTTTGCCTGGACAGTGTCATGAGCAGACAAAGCAGACATGACAAAGACATGAGCAGATTTCTGGTCTCTCAGTTTTAAAATAGCTGGATTAAGCACTTAAATCCAGCATGAAACCAGTTAAAATAAAGAGCTTCATAAAACTCAATGCAATTCCTCCTGCAGCTTTCACACCAGTGATTACACTGCTGCTCAGGAATTGCTTAGATATTATGCAGAGTTTCTAGGCAACAGTGGGCCTGCTTCAAGAAAAATATCCGATTTATCTGCTAAGCGAAACTTGCTTGTGTGACACAACTGTTGAATACATACGACTTTATAATAATATAGTGATCTGTCAGCATGCAATAGTACAGTATTCAAACACATTCTCTAACAATAGACTAAAGCTGTAATGTTAGGGCAGGGATATTTGTGGGAAAACTCTGGTTTCTGAGAATGTTATTTTATCATGTCTTCATGGTAGTCCTCTCCCCCCCAAGACATGCTCAGTATGATGCAGACACACAAAATACCTCTACCTTTATTCTTTAACTGTTAATTAGCGCTGATAACCTTATGTATCTTTAATATATAATTCATGTCTGTCTTATATGAAGTGAGCTGCACTCAATCACCTATTTTATGAGACCGATGATGTATGTAATAAATGAATAACAAATAATATACATAATATACAATATTAAAACAAAATAAAAAAAAATAAAAAAGAGCAAAAACACAAAGACAGCAGCACTCACCCAATATCTGTCAGTGGTGCCTTCCCCCTCTCTCGTTTGTAACAAATATACAGCTCCGGGCTCTTCAGACTGCCATGATTAAGATTTGCCTGGAGACCACTTGGGGTGAGCTCAATACATGTGTATCCCTCTGGCACAGTTTCACCAGCGGTCTGATTGATAATGACAATGTCCGTTATTGGAGCTTTGGGGCCAATGGCTTTCGTCTCCACGCGGCCCATGTCATGGTCCAGGAGTTTTGAGGTATCGGTCAGTCCTGCCACTACAAAGTAATCTGCAACACGAGGACCTTTATCTTCCATCATATCTGCAGTTAGCCACCTATAGGAGTACAAGAACATAAGTTAAATGTAGCTACCTTGGCAAAACATTGGAGTCAATCTATAATATTAAACTGCATCAGTGTCATGAAAATGTATATGGTACAGTCTCTTAGAGATAGTCCTTACAATCAAGATGGCACTCTACAAATATACCATGCATGTGTTTATTGTAGGGTAGAGAGAAATAATATTCAGGCATTCGTCAAAAAAAAAAAAAAAAAACAAAGATGACCAAAATGAATATTCTCCCTAGATTGTTATATCTATTTTAGACGTTGCCTATAAACATTCACTATTGGACCTTTGACTCCCTTCAGCAGATGTTTACCAAGCTTGGCATTTGTGTTCTTTTAATAATACATGCCGCCCTGTTGTTTTTTATGCTTATCTCTCTGCTCTAAAACAAAAATCAAAAACAAACCACAGATGCTAATTGTCTCATGTAAATGCAACTTTAACTTAGGGGAAACTATGAATATATAAAATATTTAGTATGGTAAATTTCAACCAAACTCAAGTACTTCACATTTTATTAGGTTGTAAGGGAAAATCATTTAAAACTGGGGTGAATGAGGTATGAGGACCCCTTTTCAAGGCTGCATTAGTTACCATTACATCACTGGTTATGAAATCCTCTTTGTGAAAACCTATCCAGGAAAAACTGTGATCCAGCTACTATTAAATTTACTCCTACAGTTGTAAAGGAAATGGGTCAGCTAGGAAATATAATTTGCAAACGCTTTGGATCTACATCAGGGAAGATATTTAGCCTTAGAAGTGGCCCACAAATTTCATCAAATCAAATTTTAAGACAGAGCAGTTTTGAGATCATAGCATCAGTGTGAAGCACCAGGTTAATCTTGACAGGCTGGATGAATGTCTTGTGCTCATTCTGTAGCAAGATCACTTAAAAGAAAACCCAAGACATGAAATTACCATGATCAAAAGGACTGCATGTGGCCCAGTATTTCACCACTGGCATAGACTTTTCAGGTATGGATAGTTCCCTGAACGTGGAGTTATGCTTTTAGGGAGATGGGTTTTTGAAAAAGGTTGGTTTCTTTAGTCAATATATAGCAAACTGAGCAAATTATTAGGTTCTTCATTAACATTTTATTGCTTACCTCAGTGTATATACATTCTATAGTTAGCAAAAAATAGGGTTCCAATTAATCTCAGAGAAATCATTCATTTCAACAAATTCTTTGTGTGTTATGCTCGCTAATGTGCCAGATTCCTTCAGACATCACAGCAGTAGAGCTGCGGGATTGCTCAAATGGTGGAGAAAGCATCTCGATTAACTGCCAAATAGTTTCTAGCTTACCTTCAGACACAAGGTACAACAGTTTCAACACCATCTAAATGAAAATGGGTTATATGGTAGGAGGCCCAAGAGGGTCTCGCTGCTGACACAGAGAGACATAAGAAAGCCTGAATGGAGTTTACCAAAACACACCTGAACAAGCCAAATTCCTTGTGGGAAAAATTCCTGTGGATGTAACCAAATTAGAGCTGCTTGGCAAACTACATCATCCCTATGTGTATTGAAAGCAAAATGAAAATAAAAAAAATAAGAAAAACTCCTCATAGATGAGGTTCAGGGATATATTGGGGTTGCTGTGCTGCATCTGGCACTGGGTGTCTTGAATGTGTGCATGGTATTTTGAAATCTGGAAACTATAGGCCATTTTGGAGCTCAGTGCTCTACCTAGTGTCAGAAAGCTGGGTTTCCGTTGAAAGTCATGGGTCTTCTAGCAGGACAATGACCCCAAACACACCGGACAATATGCTGGATGTGAAGTGGTCAGCAATGAGTCCAGATCTAAATCATATAGAACACCTGTGGAAAGATCTGAAAACAACAGATGGGAGGAGAAACCCTACAAATATGGGAGAAGTGGAGCAGTTTGCACAAGAAAAGATGACCAAACCGCCAGCACAGAGGTGCAGGAATCTCATCCATGGCTACAGAAGATTGCAGATTGATTGCAGTTATTTTGACCAAAAAGGGGTGTGGCCAAATGTTAAGTCTAGGTTCTCAGTAATTTCCACAATGGATATGAAATGAAACAAACAAGATGTGCTTTAACTGCAGACTTTCAGCTTTAATTTGAGGGAATTTACATCCAAATCAGGTGAACAGTGTAGGAAGTACAGCGGTTTCTATATGTGCCTCCCACTTTTTAAGGGACCAAAAGTAATGGTACAAACTAAACAATCCTACATCAAACTTTCACTTTTTAATACTCTGTTGCAAATCCTTTGCAGTCAATCACAGCCTGAAGTCTGGAAGGCATAGACATCACCAGATGCTGGGTTTCATCCCTGGTGATGCTCTGCCAGGCCTCTACTGCCAATGTCTTCAGTTCCTGCTTGTTCTTGGTGCATTTTCCCTTCAGTTTTGTCTTCATCAAGTGAAATGCATGCTCAATCAGATTCAGGTCAGGTGATTGACTTGGACATTGCATAACATTCCACTTGTTAGCCTTAAAAAAAACTCTTTGGTTGCTTTTGCAGTATGCCTCGGGTCATTGTCCACCTGCATTGTGAAGCGCCGTCCAATGAGTTCTGAAGCATTTGACTGAATATGAGCAGATAATATTTCCGAAACACTTCAGAATTCATTCTGCTGCTTTTGTCAGCAGACACATCATCAATAAATACAAGGGAACCAGTTCTATTGGCAGCCATACATGCCCACGCCCTGACACTACCACCAGCATGCTTCACTGATGAGGTGGCATGTTTTGAATCATGAGCAGTTCCTATCCTTCTCCATAATCTTCTCTTCCCATCACTCTGGTACAAGTTGATCTTTGTCTCATCTGTCCATAGGATGTTGTTCCAGAACTGTAATGGCTTTTTTAGATGTTGTTTGCCAAACTCTAATCTGGTCTTCCTGGTTTTGTGGCTCACAAATGGTTTACATGTTGTGGTGAACCCTCTATGTTCACTCTTGTGAAGTCTTCTCTTGATTGCTGACTTTGACACATATACACCTACCTCCTGGAGAGTGTTCTTGATTTGGCCAACTGTTATGAAGGGGGTTTTTCTTCACCAGGGAAAAAAATCTTCTGTCATCCACTACAGTTGTTTTCTGTGGTCTTCTGGGTCTTTTGGTGTTGCTGAGCTCTCCGGTGCGTTCTCTCTTTTTAAGAATGTTCCAAACAGTTGATTTGGCCACACCTAATGTTTTTGCTATCTATCTGATGGGTTTGTTTTGATTTTTCAGCCTAATGATGGCTTGCTTCACTGATAGTGACAGCTCTTTGGATCTCATATTGAGAGTCAACAGCAACAGATTCCAAATGCAAATGTCACACCTAGAATCAACTTCAGACCTTTTACCTGCTTAATTGATGATGAAATAAGGAGTGAATAGCCCACACATGTCCATGAAATAGGTTTTGAGTCGATTGTCCCACTACTTTGGGTCCCTTAAAAAGTGTGGGGCACATATAGAAACTGAGAAACCGTTATAATTCCTACACCGTTCACCTGATTTGGATGTAAATACCCTCAAATTAAAGCTGAAAGTCTGCAGTTAAAGCACATCTTGTTTGTTTCGTTTCAAATCCATTGTGGTGGTGTATAAAGCCCAAAATATGAGAATTGTGTCGATGTCCCAATATTTATGGACCTGATTATATAATTATATATATATATATATATATATATATATATTCATCCAGGTGCTTGGCACTCCTATGTAGTAGGTGCTGCCTTCCTCGGTACTTCACTTGTATGGGTAGTACAATAAATAGATACCTGGTGATGTTGCAAACATCAAATCGTCTGAAACTATTGATAGATTTACAAAAGTACACACAGGATGCTTTAAGTGTCCACATTTTATAACATGTCGGTATATGGAGACAGTAAATAACTTTAAACATCTTCACTCAGGCAAAGAATACAAAATTAATTTTATGCTATCCTACACCAGTACATACGTAGTGCATATAATCATGTGCCCTTTACCATGTGAACACAACATCTCAGTAATTCAAGGAAAGGATGGCTCTTCACAGATCGGCTATAAGAATGGTCATAGAGACAACAGTAAACAACCAGTTGCTAGACATTTTTTGAATGCTAGACACAATATGGTTATGATCCAGTATAAAATTATTCACCATTGCTTAGAGGTGGAGATAGAGATAATAAATGAATGCAATTGGAATCTACTTTAATAAATTGCTTGAATACAGTGGCTCCATATGGGCTTAATGAGAATCTCCCTCTAAACTGTTTCTTGTAGGTCTGGATGCATGCTCCCTGTGAAACCTCCCAGGCTCTTTTATTCATGCCTTGGTGGTCTACCATGAGCATGCATTATTAAACATTCATTAGAATATACAATGTACTGCTAGTGGTCTACATTTGCTTTATTTAGATATAATCATGCATATTACAGATTATGTATTTATATGGTATCATTATATACGGAAAGCTAGGTTGCAACTGCTTTTGGTAGTATTAATAGTTAATATATGTGTTAATACCAGTAAGAGTTATCTTTAGATAACTCTCAGATATTGGTAAGTCACACTGATATTTTAAAATTAGTGTGGCTTTGCCATTTGTATATCAACATATATGCATCTTCCTCTTCTTTTTAAATGTCTTTATTTAATGTAGTTTTAAATTGTTATTGCACTTTAGGCGGATATCCAGCAATCAGTGGGTAAACAGATGCTGGTGTATTAGTTTTACATTAGAATATTTGTGGGTTTTTTTTGCATGTTCACAATTCGGGTTCCCATGGTGACGTTAGGCACGTCTCTTATGATTATGTTACTTATTCATAGATTCATAGGCAGTTCAACCTAGTGGGAGTGATATTCCCCTGCAATGCATGCTGGGAAAGTACACAGACAGCTTGTTTCACATTGCAACAGGTGTAAGGTATGATAATTATGTTTTGCACTATATGTATTAAAGTACGTTTTTCAGAATCTCACATGATGTCTCTGAGGAAAGTAATTTACTGAAACATTGGAATGGATTAAAAACACCCTTTTGATAAAACTACATTTTGTCTTAAATCCTTGAGTGCCGCCTCACCTGGAATCTATATCTATAGGGAGTTTTTTGTTTTCATTTTGTTTTCAATATATACACACATACCAAATCAGGGTTCAGACGCTGTCTCCTGGGATAGAAAAGGGACTTTTTCACACAGCAGTCATAAAATAAAGGTCACATCATTTCAATGTTATGATAAAAAAAACAGGCTCAGCTAGTGTTATTAAAGTAGAAACACCAATAAAACATCAAAATAAATCCTTGCCTGACCAGCTATAATAAATACATTTGATAATCACTCTCTAAGTGTGGAAGGACCGAATGTCCAGCTCAAAAATAAACAGTAATTGGCAAATTTAGTTCACTTACAAATAAATAGCAGTTTTCTCTCTCTATGGAAGATTCCAGACTCTTTCCCAAGGTAATGAGAGAGAATGAGCATGCAAACGGACAGTCTTTTAAGTTATATCTTGCACGTACAAATATTAAATAGCCTGCTGTCTGACTGCTGAGAAGAGTCTAATGCATGAAGGCCCTCCTCTCTCTCCATTCACTCCAGGAAACACTTGAACCAGCTCTTACTTGAGCCCAAAGCTTGTGGAAAGCTGCCTTTAGTAGAACATCAACTTTCTCTGGAGTTCAAAACACACAGGTCAGAAACCAAGCGAGGGAGGGAGATATGAATGGATTTAAGCAACTCCAATATGGCTTAAGATGTATCTTTTGGGTCACTGCCCTCCTGTGCTTTGGATTTGGATCAAGTTCGTGTTTTGGATCTGGATCAAGTTCGTGTTTTGGATCTGGATCAAGTTCGTGTTTTGGTTTTGTCAAAACCACCCTTGTGTGTTTTGGTTCTGTATTTTTTTTTGTTCCTACATTATAAACACTAATTTCCAGTCATTTCCAGTCAATTTTGACCACCTCACAGATCACAATATTTTTTTCATCCACTTTCGGACAAAGACTGCACCAACCTGGCTGGCTGCTAAGCGACAGAGCAATGGCACAAACACACGGCAACTTATAGCACATCAAGGAAATATTGCCACACAGTAGTGGCAGAAAAGAAAAGTGGTGCAAGATCGAATTGTCCTTGGGCCCTCCCACCCTTATGTAAGATATTGAAAAGAACATGTATATTTTAACAAAGCAAGCACTCCAATGACAAGCAGTGCCACTTTTGTAGCTGAAGTGTTTTGTTTGTTTGGGCTCACACAAAACAAGCTACCAATAGCTTAGCTGCCATAAGCCGAACAGTGCTGCCAATGAACTCTACATTATTAAACCATGTCTGCTTGTGCTGCATCTTTAATCTGCTTCTCCTCTCTCAAACTTATATAGACACAAAAATGGATATTTCAACTGGAGTGGCATTACATCTGCTTCAGACAGACTGACACGGAACATGTGGGCAGCATGGAATCAGTCATCTTGGAATAGGCTGCATTGAACAGAGATTTAAACAAATCCGTACCCAAGTTAAAACTTGACCCACCGGATGACATTCCGGATTAAGAGAGCTTGTACACGAGAGATACACTGCGCGTCAGAAAAATACAGAGGAGGTCTTGAGGTAGGACGATAAATATGTCCAGTTTAAAAAACGGCTAAGAGACCTGAGAAAACAAATGGGTGTGTCACGTACGTACCCCTGCAGACAAAGCTTTGGAAGATGAAGACAAGGAGATCGCCGCCACCCAGAACACTCCTATAACACAGTTGGAGATGGTGAACCCAGTGGCTGTCGTGCTTAGTTTGTTTGGGCCCCTACAAAACAAGCTAACAATGGCCTTAAGCCACCTAAGCCAACAGTGCTGTTAATGAACTCTACTGTTGTTGTCATCATCCTCAGCCTCATCCTTATCAGTGTGTACATCATCCTCACACATTATAAATTCATCCCCGCTGGAATCCACCATTACAAAAGCCTCTGTACTTTGATGTAATTGGCGGGAAAGGCCTTCCTCGTGGAAATGGTAGTTCATTTTGATGAATATCATTTTTCCCACATTTTGAGGAAGTAGCCTCCTACGCCGATCACTGACAAGGTTGTCGGCTGTGCTGAAAACTCTTTCCAAGTACACACTGGAGGATGGGCAGATTAGGTAGTGCAAAGTGAATTGGTACATGGGTCTCCAAATTTCCTTTTTTTTTTTTCTCCCAGTATGTAAAGGAACTGGCTGATGCGTTCATTTTTATGCTGTCGTTAAAATAATCCTCCACCACCGTTTGGATGTTGATAGCAGGATCAAGTGGAGTTATGGCAGAGGTATCACGTTTTTTGGTCAATTCTTTTAGGCCAGACCAGAGGGTAAATGTATCAAGCTGAAAATTTTTCTACGGGTTTGCAAAAACCAATGAGATTCTAGCTATCATTTATTTAGTGCATTCTACAAAATGACAGCTAGAATCTGATTGGTTGCTATAGGCAACATCTCCACTTTTCAAACCCGCCGGCAAACTCTCAGCTTAATACATTTACCCCCAGAAGTCAAAATGTTGTGCTGAGGCATCTGCATCATCTCTGTGTGTCTTGGGAAAGCTAAGTTTTTTCCGAGCAGCAGTTGCCTGAGAAACTGGAGGAGACGCCATCCCGTCACGCAACACTTGAGCTGTCATCTTGTTCACCAGGAGCTACTTGCATCTCGAGATCTAGGTCAGTTGTAAGCAAAGAGAAGACATAGCTCTTGAACCTAGGATCAAGCACAGTCGCCAAAATGTAGTGATCCGATTTCAAGATTTTGATAACTCTTGGATCCTGGAGAAGAAAATAAAATACTTGATCTACAAGTCTGACATACTTAGCATAATTGCTTAATTTCATCTCCTCCTTTAGTTTCTCAAACTGCTTTTCCAAAACTCTAATTAAGGGAATCAACTGGCTCAAGCTAGCAGTGTCTGAACTCACTTCACAGGTGACTACTTCGAATGGTTTCAGCACCTTGCACAACACAGAAAGTATTCTCCACTGCGCTTGAGTAAAGTACATCCCCCCTCCTTTCCCAATGTCATTTCTTGTGGAGTAAGCGTGGATGGCTTTCTGCTGTTCCTCCATCTTCAGAAGCATATACAGGATGGAATTCCACCTGGTCACCACCACTTGCTTTAGTTGGTGGCGGGGCAAATTTAATTGCTCTTGTAGCTGCTGCAATCTCGTACATGCTGTTGCTGTCTGTGGCCCGTAAACTATTTGAACATTGCAGCCATTCGGCATCTCCTGTACTTCCCTGTCATTTTTTAAAAAATTCTGCACCACCAAGATTATTGTGTGAGCAAAACAGGGAATGTAATGGAATTCACCCAGCTGTAAGGCTCTCACAATATTGGTGGCGTTAAAGGACATATCCTGAGGAGAGTCCAAGCGGGATAAGCCATGTTGCAATGACATCCCTTAGTTTTTATGACAGATTGTCAGCTGTATGCCTCTTGGTAAAGCCAGTGATACACAGAGCATCCCACCTCAGAAAAATGTGAAGCAGTTAGGTACATGCTGCTGCTGTTCCTGCTGCTGAAGGCGAATCACCAACCCAGTGAGCTGTCACAGTCATATAATCTTTAGTTTGCCCAGTTCCGCTTGTCCACATATCTGTGGTTAAGTGTACAGTGGGTAGATTGGCATTTTGCAGCCCAAAAATTATATGGGCTACAGAGGTGAGAAATAGCTTTTCTAGTAAAATGGTGTCGTGATGGAACTTGGTAACGAGGACACAAGACCTCAATTAACGGTCTAAAACCAGCTGCATTAATAGTGGATATTGGACGCAGATCTCATACTAGCTATGGCGCTTGTGATCTGCTTTGCGACTGGGTGACAGGTTTCATACTTGCTTCCTCTTGCAAAGGATTGTTTAACAGTCAATTGTTGTAAACTAGAAGTAGTCTTCTTCTTGGTCTGCTTCTGGCATAAAGATCCACCCCCAGCAGCAGCAGCGGGACGAATGCTCAAGATTTCTTCGGAGGAATACTGGATGGTGGAGGAGTCATCTAGCCTTAGCAACTTAGATGCAGGACTAACTCCGATCGCTACTGAAGATATTGATGAGGAAGGTGTTGTCGGTGTAGATTGCAGTTGTAGGGACCTAGCTGAGAGAAGGGACCTAGCTGAGAGAAGGGACCTAGCTGAGAGAAGGGACCTAGCTGAGAGAAGGGACCTAAGCTGCTGGACTGCTTGTTGTTATAGTCTTTAGCACAAGTTTCAGAATTTCCAAACAGCTTGCCATGAAGTCACTTCAAATTGCGCAACATGGATGAGGTTTCTAGATGGTTAAAAGGTCCCTACCTCTATCAACTGTGACTTTACAAATGCTACAAATGGCTAGACAACTGTTGTCAGGATTTGGGTAAAAATAATTCATAAGAGGTGGATTTTTTGGTCTTCTACGCAGGCATGACAATGGCCTTCTCCTTATCACGTGGAAGAACTGCTTTCACTGGTGCAAGACTTACACAAACAAGATCAACCTCATCAACATCCTCATTAGTGCAGTTGTCAGCTACACAAATATCCCCCTCATTCTGTTGCAATTGCAAAGTGGCATCCTCAATTTGTGTATCACCAGTTGCACTTTGGCTGCTCATCCACACATTTGTTTCCCTGACTATGCACTTTACCATAGGCTTTCTCGGAGAACCGAGCATCTCTATCTGTTATAGGCCTTGTTGGTCAGTTTTGAACGACGTATAATTCTAGACAGATTCACAGTTGTACCATACACTCTCTATATCTGTATGATGAACTTGACAGTTCTTCGGAGGATATTAAGAGTCTCGACTGATGCCGATAGGTATTTACCATTGCAACACACAACTGAAACACATGTTGGGCTAAAAGGGTTAACGCTTCAACTAAGAAGTTATTGCTTGGTAGACTTCGTTAAAAAAACAAAAACTGATGCAGTTCCCTATGCTGCACATTTAGATACTTTACCCTATACTAAAGTCTACATTAAATGGTCAATTGGCCCAAACTACATGATGACACCCTAGAAGAAGCAATGACAAGATTACGTTCAGTTTCAGGTCATTTACCCACTGGTGTTAAAATACTGCATCAGATCTACTTTATTTATATATTATTTTTTTTAATCAAATGTGTCCATACCCATTTGCGCTTACAAATGTGTTTTATTTACTTTTTTATACTTTTGTGTCATGGGATTGGGTACCCCTTAACATTCTACTAAGGCCACTGAGATTTCATTACCCCAATACCATAGGAGTCCAGGGATGCCGGGAATAACCCCATTGCTTTTCAGGAAGGAGCTGGTAGTCATAAACTCCAGCACTAAGCAACCATTTGCTCTCATATGAGAGCAGACACTGCGATTTTCCCAGCCTAGGCCTGTTTCCACTTCAGCAGTGGGACCCAGTACTAGTTGTCCCCCTGCTATAGTGGTAACCAACCAAAGTTAACTTGCGCTAGGGCTGGCTAAGAAATAAATGATATATCTATTTATTAGCAGAGTTTCTCCTTTTTATAGACCTTTCATTTCAATGGGGTTTCAACACACTGGGAACCCGACTTAAATGGGATATTGAAATGGATGAGAAAAGCTCAAAGCCACTTTTACCTGAATACATTTGCAAACACCTGGAAACATATCCAGCACATATAAACTGCAGGAGTACTGTATGTGAACCGCATATATGAACACATGCAGAAATGTATAGCATTTAATTGCTTTATCATATAAGGTTTGCAGTTGCGTTTTCCCCCCCACAATGCCAGTGGGTAACCGACACAAGTAAAATAGATTCATAAAGTCTACTACACTCCAGTGAAAATTCAAGCAATGGGAGTCCTGTCTAGTTATCAATGTGCAATACACAGAAAGCTAAATATTCCACGTAACTCGGGAGTACCCACCGGACTTCGAGCAAAAATATACTGGAATTTCTACATATTATATTTAGCTACCCAAGCAATGACTTGAGGTGTGTGTTTCTTAGTATCAGTCAAGGAAGTGGTGCCAAATGAACGAAAGTTAAATAATCTAAGGCTCCATTTGTTCTATGTTTGAAAGATAAAATTATTAAATAGAAGGAGTCCAAAGGTCCCTAGAGCGAAGCAATAGCTACAGCTGGTGAATGATTTGTTAATGTATTGCAAGCTTACCATCCAGGCAATGCCATCCGCACACATTACCTCTGCCCATCCCTTATCACAATCCAGAGGGTTGGCATTTCTGCTGACGACACAGGGCACAAAGAACATCTAATGAGATGAATGGTTTATTCTATAAATTTTACACAAAAAAAATAAATAAAATGCAATATTGCTGTATGTGGCGAACTAAAATACACACGATGCCCATGAATAATCCAAATGATCCCATAAATCTGCATGGAAGATTTGCTGTCAGTAAGTTAATAATTGCTGGGTATAGTTTGAACTTCCTAAAATGAAGCACGTCACACTCAGGTTTCCATGTTTGCACAAAAATATTGACTACTGAATTTCCTATTAACAGCACTGTTATCATGGCTCCAAGCCCAATTCCCACTAACCTGCCAATAATCAGTATAATACAATAAGAATAACGATCGCTTGTCTTCTATATAGCCCGTAGCTATTTATACTCTTTTGTAAATGTCACAATGTAGGTCAGTGATGACTAAAAGAAGGTCCAATGGCAATTACAGGCAACATGAAGTAGCTGGAAGGTCGCAAGAGTGGCCCTTGCACAGAGGAAAGAGAAAAAGCACAGTGCACTCCTTCCTCCATTGGGTATGCTGCGTGATCTCCCTGCACTGTGCAGAGGAGGTCATGTGCCGTGAAAGTTGGCTGCCCCCACTCTGAAAGATCGGAAGCAGCTGGCTGAGGGGGGGGGCAGGCGAAGGCTCAGCTGGGCCGCCTGTTGCCCTGTGCAGTCCTATGGCAGCCCCCAGCTTCTTCCTGCTTTATGTTACATCAGTCCTTTTCTATGCTTTATGCCTCATGTGCCTCAGCTCTTGCTTTATGCTCTACCAAGCTTCTTCCAGCCCTAACTCTTACTGGATAAGAATTGGGAAAACGGGGTGAAGTTTGACGGTCATTAAGCAGAGATTAAACTGAACTTCATATTCTACTCTATTTTATATCAAGGTTCTTGTGGGACAAATAGTTTTGACATTTGTCATATTTAGTCCTCTTTATGTAACTAGCTGAGACAGCAGTATTCAATGTTATTCACACTACACTGAAGAAATGTCTATAATGATTTTGGATTAAAAAAAAAATTGCTATATATATATATATATATATATATATATATATATATATATATATATATATATATATATATATATATATATATATATATATATATATATATATATATAGCAATCGCCCTTTGCAGAGACAATAATACCCTCCTATACCCTCAATGGAAAAATACACACTGAAAAAGGACTCCAAAACTCCCTTCACCAAAACTTAACTATAACTAATCAGCAGTGTAGTATGCGAGTATGTAAATACACATCAGCTTTATATACAGTCATGGGGAAAAGTTTTGAGAATGACACAAATATTATTTTTCACAAAGTCTGCTGACACAGTTTTTATGATGACAATTTGCATATAATCTAGAATGTCATGAAGAATGATCAGATGAATTGCAATTAATTTCAAAGTCCCTCTTTGCCATGACAATGAACTTTATCCCAAAAACATTTCCACTGCATTTCCGTCCTGCCACAAAAGGACCAGCTGACATCAGGTCAGTGATTCTCTTGTTAACACAGGTGAGAGTGTTTAAGGGGACAATAAACAACACACTGGAAGCTTTAAGAGGAGGGTTTTGCTTGAAATCATTGTTCTTCCTCTGTCAACCATGGTTACCTGCAAGGAAACACATGCAGTCATCATTGCTTTTCACAAAAAGGGCTTCACAGGCAGGCAAGGATAGTGCTGCTAGTAAGATTGCACCTAAATCAACCATTTATCGGATCATCAAGAACTTCAAGGGAGAGAGGATCAATAGTTGTGAAGGTTTTAAGGCGCCCAAGAACGTCAAGCAAGCACCAGGGCCGTTTCCTGAAGTTGATTCAGCTGCAGGATCGGTGCACCACTAGACTAGACTAGACTGATATTCTGCAAAAGGTACAGGGATTGGATTGCTTAGGACTGGCGTAAAGACATTTTTTCTGATGATTTCCCTTTCAGATTCTTTGGGGCATCTGGAAATATGCTTGTCCGGAGAAGAAAAGGTGCTACCATCAGTCCTGTGTTATGCCAACAGTAAAGCATCCTGAGACCATGCATGTGTGGGGTTGCTTCTCAGCCAAGGGACTGGACTTACTCACAATTCTGCCCAAGAACACAGTCATGAATAAAGAATGGTACCAAAACATCCTCCGAGAGCAACTTCTCCCAACCATCCAAGAACATTTTGGTGACGAACAATGCCTGCTTGATGGAACCCTTGCCGTAAGGCAAAAGTGAGAACTAAATGACTCCAGAATCAAATCATTGAAATTTTGGGTCCATGGCCAGGAAACTCCCCAGACCTTAATCCCATTGAGAACTTGTGGTCAATCCTCAAGAGGCGGGTGGAGAAACAAAAACCCACACATTCTGACAAACTCCAAGCATTGATTAAGCAAGAATGGGCAGGCATCAGTCAGTATATGGCCCAGAAGTTGATTAACAGCATGCCAGGGCAAATTGCAGATGTCTGCAGAAAGACAACACTGCAAATATTGACTCTTTGCATAAACTTAATGTAGTGGTCAATAAAAGCCTTTGACACTTAAGAAATGCTTGTAATTTTACTTCAGTATACCATAGCATCATCTGACAAAAAGGTCTAAAGACACTGAAGCGGCAAGCTTTGTGAAAATCAATACTTCTGTCATTCTCAAAACTTTTGGCTATGACTGTATATTAGAATACCGCCTTGGAGACGTAAGGATTACTCAACGTTTGCAACTTAGCCTGCCTAGTGATCCAGAAAGTGCATCACTTATCAATTCTGAACACAATATTATATATAAAAATCATTGGTCTGTTTTTTTGACTGTCCGGTTATGCATTCGAACACCCTGCACCGATTGGGATGAAGCCAACACAAGGTGGTCCTGTTGGATCCTGGCCAGGTTTTAGGGGGGTAAGGGTCCTGGTCAGACCTCCCGTTGGTGTACACCGGGCAGAACACTGGAAGCCTGTTCTGAGCCTTCCACTGGATGGATTTGGATCACATTTAATAAAAAAAAAAACGGCACTGGGCAGCCTCCTCATGGGTGTGTTCGAAGAGCTGCTAATTATTTTTAAAAGGTTGACAGTTACATCTAACTCATTTAAAGATTTAAACCCGGGCAACGCCGGGTACTTCAGCTAGTATTGTATATAACCCTCTAACCATCTTTCAACTTCCATTAGACTTCACGTGGTATAACAGAGGTTTAACCATTTCACCCAGACAACCTGCTGATAGCAAATAGACTCTACATTAGGCTAGAATCAGATGTCAATGACCTGCTCTTGGACAGGAATTTATGGGTGATTAAGAGACATTTAGTATCCTTTATTTTCCTTTTTAAAGATTATCTGTACTGACAACAATCTCCCAGATAATGATCTAAACATGTGTTGCTATCGCTACCAAGGGAGTGTTCTGTTTACTGCGCCATGAGCACACAACAGGCAACAATCTATATCATAGTTTTTAACAGACTTCGCAAGCTATCAACTCAGAAAACATCTGGTCAGTGTCACAAAAACCAGATAGTGGGAATGGTCTTGATCTCTGGGGGCAGCTGTCACTCAAGCAGAGAGGTGCGGAGTCTAATGGAGGAGAGGTCGCGGGCCTCTAGGGAGCGCAGAGCAGATAATACAGAGAATCACAAAGTAACTGTAAGGTAGAATGGAATGTAGCCTCAGGTGTATGGAATTCCGGAACAGGACGGGTGCTGTGCGATGATCAGCAGTATAGCCACAAATCACGTTAATAGGATAGGCTGAGCAGGAAGTACAGTCACAGGTCTAAACAGCGGAATAGGCTGAACAGATATAGTTGTGAAGCGATGCACTGTGGAAAGCAAAATCACTGAGATCCACACAGGAGTTATAACTCTGGAACAGGACTAATGTTGCAGCCGATGGACGAACGGCCTACCTTGCAAAGACAGGAACAAAGGTAAGTATGTGCATGGATGGGAGTCAGAGGAGATGCTTCCTATCAAGTAGGAGACCTGATGAACCGACACCCACAGAAAGGTGGAAGACCCTTATGAAGGGAACTGGCTGGTGATCCTCCTGTCTCCGTGGAGCAGAGGTTTTAAAAGGTTCCCGGGGTTGCGCATGTGCAGAATGTTTGGCAACATGGCGTCCGAGGAAAGAGGAACGCCAGACTGTAAAAGAGAAAGGAGTAACCACGGAAAACCCATGTATAAAAGGCTCAAAATGAAACTAAACCGGTGAGATGCGCGATTGTTTGTTCACACTGGTAGATAGTAGTGATATTAGATATTGTATAGTAGTGTTTACTAGCTTAACTTAAAGGGGTGAAATATAAAAGGAAGCACATTATAATCAGCTACTAAAAAGAGTAAAAATATATATTTTTTCTTCATTTTTAATTTTGGCAAGTATATTTTCTCTGTTTAAGGAATAAGCACAAAAGTACCATATGTTCTTGTGCCATAAGCGCTGAAAGATGTAAACAAAGCAGCAGAACTATTGAACCCTTCTCAACCATAATATGCTCATCCAACCACCATATAATAAGTAGGTGTAATGGATACTGAAAAACTCTGTGCAGCTAGTACTTCAAGGAATGGACCTCAGTGGGTTCTAGCAATGCAGGGATCAGAAACTGGAGCGCTCCCAACATAGAGAAATTTTCACAGTGGATGAAACTAAGGCTCGAGTATCCCCATTATTGAATGCAAATAATAAAACTGGTACCTGCAACTTAGCACCAGAAATCGTAATAACGCTCTTAAACAAGAAGAGTGCTATGAGGTTTGAAGAAGAGTCTGATGTCATTGTTTGAATGGAAACTACACTCATGGTCAATTCATAAGCCAAGGATCTGGGTAACCAGGTGGTCAAGACATAAGCAGAAACTCTGATAGCAGAGCTAGTGTCAATGTTAGTAAATGCTAGCAGCGATGTTTCTAGATTCAGCATACACAGAGTTAATGACATAGGCGCAATAAATATGAACAATAGGAGACCCAGAATCTTAGGTACAGTCCAAGTGTCTGGTACCCGATGTAACATCAGGAGCAGTGGAAATTCTAGATACGGAGACAGGCGCACAATAATCTAGCAACACAGCAGTCAGCGTAATGCTTTAATGTAGTGTCTGAATTGAGCCTGGCATGGATGACTACAGCAGTGGAAGAATAAAAATACCTACCTAGCGCGTAGGACAAACGTTGTTTGCACATAGCTCAGAACATGACGCCAAGCAACAGACCAAATTCCCAGCTTGCAAGCCAATCACCAAACTGGGAGTGACCTATACTTCACACACTGAACAATCTTACAGAAATCACATACATGAATACAATAAACATAATAACAGATACAAGAATACAATTAGGCATAGTAATACATAACTGGAAAGTCATTAGCTAGCAATTTCAGTTAACACTGATACAGGGGCAAATACCATTTTTTGAGTGAGTGATCGGCAGAAGATTCAGCATAAGACATGACATCAGGATCGTACTAAGTACACAACACAAGACAAAGCATATAGAGGACCCTGCCCATGAGAGCATACATTCTAGAAGGAATGAAGTAATGAGAAACAATATGTGCAAATGGGTGTATGTGATGGAAAGAGGAAGTAGAGAGTGTATATACATGAGGGTCTAGAAAAGGATAGGGTAGGCAAGCATGAAGAGGGGAGTTTTAAAGGAGACTTTGAAATATTGTAGGTTGAGTGGAAAGTCTGTTGGGGGAGAGGCGAGAAACAATGGGGAGCCAGTGAGGGGATTTACAGATTGAGGCAGCAGATGACGAGTTGTGGGAAAAGCAGATTAGTCTGACACAGCATTCAAGATGGACTGGAGAGGAAAAGTGCGGAGGAGATTACAGTAGTCAATGTGGAAAAATAGGATTTTTATACTTACCTAAAATCCTAGTCTGTTGGGGACACCGGGATGTAATGTAGACAACATAGCAGTGTGGCACTTTAATAAAGTTGTAAGCTAGCCCTAGCTCTTCCCCCTCTATACCCCACTTCCTGTTTAAGCCTCAGTTTATGCTTAACCAAGCCTTAAAGGAAGGAGAAAATAGACAGAAAGATAGGAATCAAAGCATCAAGGATGGGCGCCCGGTATATCCCAATGGACTAGGAAAAAAAAAAAAAGAATTTTACGTAACTATAAAAATCCTATTTTCTCCCACATCCAATTGGTGGACACCAGGGACATTACAAAGCCACAGTTACAGGTGTGGATGTTCAGAACAAACAGTGCTAAGCACCACTCTGTCAAAACTGGCATCTCCAGATGCAAACACATGATACTAGAAAAGAGAGTAAAGTCAAAGAACTGCCTTAACCTCATGAACAATAAAAGGCAGAGACTTGCAAGATATGGCAGCAAGCTCAGAAGACTTCTAGTTGACATAATAATTGACAGGAAAACCTGTTTCCAAGTCAGAAATATCAAATCAACCGTATCCAGGGATACAAACGGGGAATGCTGTAAAGCAGTCAACATCAATCTTAACAGTCAAGGCGCTTTAACACCTAAACCCATAGGGGAAATAAGGTGCAGACAGCAGACAGCCTATCCTGCATGAACAAAAGCAACCTGGAAACCTGAAAGAAAATATAGGATATTCCTCTTAATCTACACCAGGCAATAAATGTCTTCCAGACAAGATGAACATTTTAGCTGAAGCCGCTTTTCAACCCCGAAGCATGGTTTGCACCAGGCGCTCAGACAAACCCTTAGCTTGAAGATCATGGCTTCAACAGCCACATCATTAAGGACAGATGTCCTAACCGAGATGATATCAGACCTCGACTTAACAGGTCTAGTCGTAATGGCAGCCACCATGACCCACCTGCCCGCGATGGAAATAACGTCAGTGTACCGAGCAGTCCAAGGGCAACCTGGGGCCACCAGATAACAGGAACACTCTCTCTCATAACATGTATCAAGACACTTGGAAGCATGGCTACCGAAGAGTAAATGTAACTAAACTGAACTGCCAAAGGATGGACATAGCGCCTACTGAGACAGCCAGCGGATCTCTCGTTCTGGAACAAGTGAACTAAACTATGTGGTTCCACCAAGTTTGGCTGCTAAGAAATTCGGTGCCTAATTATCCTCCTCCTGGAAAGAGATTTGTATAACCGCCCGAAACTTAGCTACGGCCCATCGAAAGAGCCTGTGCGCCCATCTTATAGCTAAACAACTCTTGGTGCCACCTTGTGGATATATGTACATTACCTCTGTGACATTGTCTGATGGTATCTACGTCCCCTGTCCTGCAGCAAATGTTGCACGCTGTTTAGAGTGCAGAACACTGCTCGCAGTACTATTACAGTGAAGGGAAGGTTGGATTCTTCCAGAGCCCAAACCCCTGAAACCCAGGCATACAGACAGACGGCACCCCAGCTCCGAAGAATCGAGAATGATCAACCCAGCAGATATTGTTGTCTTGCTGCCACCAATAGAGCAACTGACATACTCAAGGAGAAGGACGGAACCGCAGAAAGGACAGTGCAGGCGGGATCTGTTCGACTCGGAAATTATTCCAGTCGGAAACTCCCGTACATGAACCCGAGGGTGGAATAAACTCCCAAGCCTTTTTGTGATTCTAGAACTGGAAACACAACTCCTGAAGAAATCAGGGAGCTGACAACTTGTGGCAGAGCCAGTCGCCTACTTGGACTTGCAGGAAGTCTCGTGAAAAATAACCTCATGGAGGGATAATTGAGGCGAGCATACATGGACACCCCATTCCAGAACTCCCCGTACCCTGGCATCTGTCATCTGTGATAGCTGTACCAATTCCTTAAAGGAAAGACATGAGTCCCCATCACAGCAAACCCTGGAGGGGCAGAATGCCTGACACGCCAACTGCCTATCCGTTTGACAGTGCACCACAACCTCAGGGAAAATATGAGAACTGTAGCCAACAGGGCACCTGGGACTTACGATATAGTGCTGCCCAAGACCCACTGAATAGATCATCCACCTATTAGGAAGGGGGAAACGACTAGAATTCTTTTCCTGCCTGGAAAAGGGAGAGAACTATGTAGGCTCAGGAACTAAGGAACTACACCTGCAGTGGCGCACGCAGGGGGGGTTTCTGAGTCTCCAGAAACCCCCCCCCTGCGCTAACTAAGTGGCCGCTATAGCTGCACTGTCCTATACAGCAGCCGCGGCGCTGTCAAAGAAGCGTCCGCGGCGGTGCTGTAGTGTATACAGCACCGCCGCGGACGCTTCTTAGACAGCGCCGCGGCTGCTGTATAGGACAGCGCTGAAGAAACGGAGCTGCGGGGGGGGGGGGGTTTGGGGTCGCCCCTGACCTGACGTACAGCCCGTATTAAATCTTCTACCCCCTGACAGTCATGGGGAACTTCCTCCACCATAGAAGAGCTCTGAGCCTCAGGGTAGTCATCAAATACCCTCCTCCTGGAAATAACAGTCAGAATCTGACCCATTTCACTGCAGGGGCGCTGCCACCCACCTGCACTTATGGGAGGAGAGAGGCACAGCTGAATGCAACCTAAGGAGGAGGAAACGGTAGACTAAACTTCATACCTAAGTCGCAAGACATCCTACACATCTAGACACAACTAAACTGAGGCTTAAGCAGGAAGTGGGGTATAGAAGGGGAGGAGCTAGGGCTAGCTAACAACTTTATTAAAGTACCACACGCCTATCTCACATTCACTATACCCCAATGTCCCTGGTGTCCCTCAATTGGATGTCGGATAAATAATGAGAGTTGCTTCAACTACTTCCTGAGTAAGGGAGCAAAAATTGTTGGCAATATTGCAGAAAAGTAGGCGACAGGACTAATCTGAGGAGGTAGTCAAGGATGATTGAGGCAGCGTTCATAGGGACGTCCTAACTGTGACAAAAATGTGGGACAGGGCATTTACATTAGTGAGGGGAGATGAGCAGCAAGGTGGCTAAGTGGTTAGCACTTCTTCTTTACAGCACTGAGTTCAATTCCCGACCATGGCGAGCAAGAATCAGAAGTAGAGAAACTGAAGGAGTGACCTGAAAGGTGGGAGGCGAACCCAGCATTGGGAAAGCCAAAGGAGTGAATGGTGTCAAAAAGGAGAGAGTGATCGACACTGTCAGAGAGTGGTTACAGATGGTTAAAGACAAATCATGCGGTTGGTGAGGGAGGTCAGAGAAGCATATTGCTAGTGAAGAGGCGGCACAGTTGGACAGGGCAGAGATGGAAGATTTGATATAAATTTAGTGAGAGAGAAGGAAGTCTAGTAGGAATAAAGGATGAATTGAAAGTGGAGAAGTCAGTGTTGGCGCCAAGATTGAATTAAAATGATTACCACTTCTGCAGCAGCCTACAATTTAACTACCACTATCAACAAGTTGATGAGCACATTTCTGGGCAGATCCCTCAGGTTGAACATTTTTCCTAACAGTTGCTGCAGCTTTCTTCATTCAGGAAATGCATGCCTTTAAGAAATCTCAGGTGATAAACAAAGATTCACAGCTGTTTGTGCATGAAAAATTTGATGCAGCACGATGCAATGCAAAAAAAATAAAAAAATATATGATAATTACGGACTAAGTAAGAGCATGCTGTGACCAATGTGAGAATATACATACATGTTGGTGACAGAATACTGAACAAAATATAATCGCAGGGAAATAAATGTTATTTACGTAGAACACTTTTTGTACCAGCCTTTTGCCTTAGGACTTTCTGAAAAATCTTTAATAAGTTGGTATTGGATCTTTTGAAGACAGCGTATGTAATTTATGTGAATAAAACAGTACATGATATGTACCAGTTTAGAAATATCAATATCCCCTAACACAAACAAAACCTGAGTACATCATTATCATATAAGGAAAACGACTCATTACCCAGCTGGTGCTGTATTACGGAAAAAAAATTTCGATTCAGAGGTATTGGAATCTAAGCCATGGTCAGCTACAAATTTTAATAAGACAAAGAGAAAAACTAAAACAAGACAGCAATTGTATTACCTCAAAAAGAAGCATCATTGTGCACAAAATGATCTATACAAATACAAAAATAAAGCCACAAGTAAACACTAAGCATCAATTGTAATATTGTGTTTTGCAAAGGGTCGCTCATTGCAAATGCAGCTATATGTAATATATACTTAAGTAAAATGGGATTAACATTGTATTGCAGATGGACATCTTTACCCAGACACGTCAGTGTTTCAGTGCAGTGTCAAAACATCTTCCAGTGGGAGCACTCTCCATAATGCATGTGATGTGTATACACTGTACATTGACTGTAAATGTCATGTGTCAGTTCCTGCTCTGGGTGTAAACGGACACCAGTTACGAAGAGCACTGTCAGGTAACCTGATACACATTGAGAATTCTATATACACAAACACACTTTGTGTTACACGCTCATATTATTTTATGTACACAAACATAGGTACTTTCGTTGTACTAGAAGAGTGGCCGACAAAAAGGAGATTTGAACAGAGGCTTGGCTCACTAGTATCAGTAAATACGTGGTGTCTGTGCCAGTGGCACCATGGTGTGTGTTCGTGTACACACAGGTGCAACTTGTAACTTGCAGCACTGTGAACACTTGTTGATAAAAAGTGCATGTGGGGTGTTTACTGCTGCAAGGAGCGGAAGGACCCGGAATATAAGCGTGCTATGGTAAATTACACACCCCACTCACTGACACCCAACCCAGCCCCTCTCCACGGCCCCGGGGTTCGAGCCCAGCCCGCACCTTGTTGTGTCTCTTACCTGGTGGGCGGAGAGCAGGTCACAAGTAGTAATAGTCCTGATTCCAACCGTGATTCCCTACAAGTCACCACAAATTGCGCTATAAAATCACACAACTACTTAACCCCGACACTTCGGCCGTGATCAATGCCGCTGGCGCCATGATCTTCACTGGCGACCGGAGAATACTTCCGGGCTTAGCTCCGGTGACCGCCTCCCTATCGCCGCCTGCTGTCCAGTCCCTGTATACACACCCAGGTCCCAGAGCAGGGGAGACCTGAGATGACGTCGTTTTCTCTTCTTGCATAATTGCCATTTGTAAATAAGTGGAATGGAGATGTAATGTAACCGTTTATATCACATTCAAAGTAAAAGAGACTTGGAAGAGAGATGCAAATTGTACTGTGGGCAAGTCTTTAGTTGTTCAAAACAATTTCCGTGTGTTTGCAAAATTACTGCATTAGTGCCTTTCTTCAGCATTGTATTTGTTTTTATATAATTTCCCCCCCTCCCCAATAGGCAACCTGGGAGGACAATGCAATAACATATCTTCTTTTTGGATGTGTACATATGAAAGAAAATGTAAGGGATAATTCCACCAAAAATTAAAAATTAGTTTCAGGTGAAATAGTCTAAGTGAAACCTAGGGGTCTATTTAACAAGCGGTGAAGAGCCAAATGTTGGCGAAAATGTGGAGAAGGGGGCCTAAGAGCAGCCCCAACTTGGTAAATAGCAATAGTACTGCATTATGTATCACTACAATTTGATTGGCCCCTTGCTGTATAATAAATAGAGCCCCTAGTCCCCAAAGGTTACTTACCTGGGCTCTAGCATTCAGGTTTTGAGGTGAATGACCCAGCATCTTGCTCCCCTCACTCCTGTTGGCCCTCACAGGCCACATTTTGCTGGTGGACAGCACAGAGGCATTTTCAAAAAAAGTTGCAAATAATGATGCTGTTAAAATTATGGGGAATTACAAAAGAAGCAGTGAAAATGTCATAGTGAAAATGCCATATTAAAGTGAGTATTATTTACAAAAATAATATAAGTGCTGAGGATAGTTAGCAAACATATACAGCGCCTAATCCTGTTCTTGTAGAATTGTACTGGCTGCTCAAAGCAAATATGGAAATGTTTGCACTTAGGTTTTCAGTTGCCTTATTAAAGGCATGTAAGAGGAGCGAATCTGTGCCACACACAATGCTATTTCAGTTGGTTAGTTCTAATAAATTGGCTAACCATTATACTGTTTGTGTGCTTGCCATACATGATAAATATCATGTCCAAAATAATTTTAGCAGGTGTAGAAGAAAAAGGGTTCAAAAGTCCCAAATACTTAGGGGGTCATTTATGAAAATTGTTATACACCTAATTGTATAGAAAAAGGTGGTGTGGCTTGTACTAACCAATAAGGTGTTTGTTTTTATTTAGTAAACTGCTAGTCAAATGGCAGAATCTAATTGCTATGGGCAACAACTTAATTTCTACACACTGAAGTTTTTTCAGAAATGTACCCCCTACATTTATTAGAAGTCACCAGATAAAAGATTGATCACATTGGGGTGACTTTTCTACCCAGATGTACCTGAACCCATGCCGGCATTGTGATCCCTTTGTTCGGCACATTTATTTAGCTAATGCCATCGTGCGTTGGAACCTTAAGATGTCAGAATTATGAGTTAGATCAATGCATTTACTTTAAGTTAAAGTCTATCTTTAATCTTAATTCTTTTTAAATAGGTCTAAATTCCCTAAGACTAACATTTTGCCAACAGAACAAAATTTATTCTGAAAGGCGCAAAAACACGTCATTCAGTTAAGGTTATTTGGCATGTGTGTGAGGATACAGTGCATTCTGGCCAGGATTTCTGAACAAACAATACAAAACTTACATCATTGTGTCATATATTCAGTGTTATATGAACAGATTGCGGCAAGGTAACAATGAAGACAGGACCATTACAACTTGTGCCCATTTGTTAATTGTCATTTTATTGTTCTCTTATGAAGTACTCTTATGAAACCAGTTAGTCTTGTTTGGCAATTGCCACACCCATAGCTACTTCTTCCCTAGTTTGTCCCAAATTCTTTTTTTTCCCTTTAATTTACTGTGTGTATGTATACCACTAATTCAATGTTTCTGAACTGGCAATTGTTGCTGAGTGGGCTGAATGCAAAAAAGAATGCACGCAACTAACAAGTCATATTTTTCAGCAATTTTATTGGCTTACTTTCTACATGTTGTCTTGTTATGTCTACTCAAGATGGGTTAAAACATATTTCCTCATAGGTTTTAGGAATAACATACCAAACACACTCCTTTGTATTATACAAATCAGAGTAAATAAAGCATAGACCAGTATGTATGCATGAAAAAAATGGCACGTACAATATATGTATAGAATTTGTTAACAATGCACAACAGCTATATTAAGGGATTCTTGTTGTATACCTGAAAAAGCTAAAAACAGTAAATTGATATACTAAGCACTTGGTACCTGGTTACACACAAAATTATATCTAGTTTTATTAATAGTACAATGTACAATAGCTAGAAAAAAGGGAGGTGGAGAGAAAGGACAGGGAACAATGTAGAAAGCTGAGACAAGTTTTGTGGTGTTTTTTAACATGCCGAGCCTTGTCTAACACTGACTGGCACACAAAAATGTAGATTTTTATTGTATGAGGGAGAAACTGGTATATTACCTTCTCACTGCTCTTTAAAAATGTGAACACTCTATTGATTGGTATATTATGTGGGCACATCTGACTTGTATCTAATAATGTGGGCACCGGCTCTGACAGCTATATATTCATGTGGGCACTTCTGACTAGTATAAATCCCATAAATATCTCTGACTGCTATATACTCATATGAACACTACTGACTGTAATATAGTCACGTGGCCACCTCTGGCTTGTATATAATCATATGAGCACACTATTGGACACTTTAGTATTATGTAGACACCACTGGATGGTTTATATGTAGGCACCTCTGGCTGGTTTATTATAATCATAATATTTGTTGTGGTTATTGTTGCAATAAAATCATACTTGCCTACTGTCCCGGAATTCCCGGGAGGCTCCCGTATTCCGGGGAGTCCTCCCGGAAGAGTAGGCAAACCTCCCGGATTCGCCGAAATTCACAGCATTGAATGGCAGGGGCGGGGCTAATCACGTCATTAAGTCCCACCCCCGCTATTCAATATCGTGAATTTCTGCATTTTACAGTGGGGGGCAGGGCTATGGTGATGCGACAACGTCACCACGCCCCCTCCTACCTCCTGTCACATTACTTCTCCCCCGGAATCTCACCTTTATTCACAACAGTCTGCTTTTAAATTGGTGGGACACAGACAGTCAATTTTGTTTCATAGTTTTATCTTTTATTTGTAATATTTTCTTTTTGCATAATATAAAAAATGTATGCATTTTTATTGTTATTATTACAATAGTATTTATTGTTTTATATCTAAATATAATTTTAATGATATAGCCTTTTTATTTTTTAAATTTATTGTTGTTTATGTATTTTGTTGTGCTTATTTCTTGAATGCTCAAAATTTTTTTTTTTTTACATACTGGGCTCTGGGCTGCTGCATGTGGTTAATGGTTAATCCGTGACACTGCATGTAGATAAACTGTCCCCAATCCCTGAATAGCGTAGCCTGTCAGAAATAGTAATCCCCTAGGCTTGTCAAAAGCCTGCTTCTCTGAGGCCAGTATTTTGTAACTCCCTCCATTTCAAATTCCTTCAGGTGATTCCCTCTCCTCTTGTAGGACCAGTTTACGTTGCCATCAGAAAATGTGGGGCCCAGTGCACAGGCCCGGTGCTCCCATTAGGCAAGGTTAGGCACTTGCCTAGGGCGCCAGGCTCTGGAGGGCGCCACAGATTAAAAATTTCTTTAAAACTGTGCGGCGACCGCTGACCATACCTTTCACGGCCGCCGCACAGCTTCAGATACATCCACAGGGAGGGGGGAGGGACTAATGATCATCACCATCGCCGTCTCTCTGCTCCGTCTCTTCCCCTCCACTCACTGACTATCGGGTCATCATCACTGCCCGACAGTGTCAGTGAGTGGAGGGACGCAGAGAGGAAGCAAGTTAAGGTAAGAAAAGACGGGGGGGCGCCGATTTTGAAAATGTGCCTAGGGCGCCAAGGACCCTAGCACCGGCCCTGCCAGTGCATATGAAACAGTGAGACCCCACCCCCTTGCTTGACCCCCCTCATCGCCACAGGCCTGGCGGACACATAGGAAGAGCCATGGCACACAAAGCAAGCGCATTCTATGCTCCTCCCCTGTTTTTGGACTGTGTTGTTCTCCCCTACCTGTAATTGTAGCAATCACAATCTGCTAGCTCCTTGTCTGGATCTTGTTTGAAAAATGGTAAGGTACAAAAATTATGGAAAGCCGCACAATAAGTGAACATAGTACATAGCACACACAGATCACACAGTATATAATATATGCAACAAGAAATGTTTGCACAAATCTGTGCTTCTTCAAGGGAGTTCTTGCTGCTTCAAGTTAAGTGTCAAAAGACTAAACAGTTTGAAAGCGCTCATGATATGCGTTTTATGTCTGTATTTTCTGCAAATAAATAGGGATATACTGATGTATCTTAGAATGGTATATATACTGGGTGGACAATAATCAAACTGCTTGTAGTTTATGGGGGTAATAGTTAATAATGTATGAATATTTACAAAACATTTAAAAGAAAAAACAATATAGGATCACTTACAACAGATGTAATAGTCATATGTTTCTAAGGTCCAGTGAATATTTTGGTGGATACACTCGACAACGGTTCCAGGCATTATAACAGAATAAAAGTTCTTATCCTAAACTTTCACTGTGACCGTCTTTTTCTTTTTCTTGTGTTCTTTCTCCCTTGATGTGATTCTTGCAGCGAACCGAGATTTTCTCTTTGAGCACTGCCGTAGTTGTTAGTCATGGTGCCACTATTACCCCCATAAACTGCAACCAGTTTGTATAGCAGTCCACCCACTATATATACCACACTCAGATACATCCGTTTTTCATCAGTATATTCTTTGGTTAATACATGCAACCAACCTTTAAAAGGGCTGCACATTGCCATTGAATTTGGGGAAAAAAGCCTTGGCACACATCCCAAAATGCCCCCACATGTCATTCATACCTCCCACATGATCCAAAATAGCCCCACATAACTTCAGACCCACACTTGTCACAAAATGCATCCACATGCTCTCAGACTCCAACAAGCTCTAAGATCCCTCATGTGCTCAAAAACTTCCCCATAAGCTCATCAGACCTCCCCCCTTGCCCTCAGACCTCCACACATACCATTTTATATGCCCATCAGATCTCCCCACATGTCTTTTACCTTTCCTTTACACTTCCCCAAAGGCCTCTTAACCGTCCCTCTGACCTTTCCACATGCCTCTTACCCATACTTGCCGACTTTTCAAGGAAGCTGTCCAGGAGGGGGTACGTCGAGGCGGTGTGGCCAAGCTAATTGCGCCGTTAGGCCAGGCCCTCTGTCAGCCGTTGACAATTTTTGCTAATTGCAGCAGAGGGCGGGGCCGCCATGACGCGCATAGCCCCACCCCCACCCACTTCACCAACGGAGATAGCTGGATCCAGGAGGTTTGCCTGCTTTCTCGGGAGTCTGGGAGAACTCCCAAAAATTTGTGAGTCTCCCGGACATTCTGGGAGAGTAGGCAACTATGCTCAAACCTTTCCCTCAAATCTCCACATATGCCTCTTACCTGTCCATCAGACCTTCCCACATGTCCTTACATGCCCATCAGAACTCTCCACATGCCTCTTACCTGTCCCTCAGACCTTCGCACGTGCCTCTTACCTGTCCCTCACACCTTCCCACGTGCCTCTTACCTGTCCCTCACACCTTCCCACGTGCCTCTTACCTGTCCCTCACACCTTCCCACGTGCCTCTTACCTGTCCCTCACACCTTCCCACGTGCCTCTTACCTGTCCCTCACACCTTCCCACGTGCCTCTTACCTGTCCCTCACACCTTTCCACGTGCCTCTTACCTGTCCCTCACACCTTCCCACGTGCCTCTTACCTGTCCCTCACACCTTCCCACGTGCCTCTTACCTGTCCCTCACACCTTCCCACGTGCCTCTTACCTGTCCCTCACACCTTCCCACGTGCCTCTTACCTGTCCCTCACACCTTCCCACGTGCCTCTTACCTGTCCCTCACACCTTCCCATCACACCCTTGTATGCCCATCAGATCTCTCCACATGCCTCTTATCTATCCCTCAGACCTCCCCACATGCCCCTCACATCCTGATCAAACCTCTCCACATACCTGTTGCCTCTCCCACAGATTTTACCGCATGCCCCTTACATGCCCATTAGACCTCCCCATGTGTTCTTTACATGCCCATGAGACATCTCCACATGTCACCCAGACTTCCACACATGTCCCTTGCATGCCATCAGATGTGATTTACAGTCACCCAGAATGCTTAAGTGATATTATAATATAGTCTAGTTGTAGTGATGAGAATGAAAGATTTTTTATTTTTTTTTCATTTTTGGTTCAGTTTTTACTTGGATAGATCGTTTATAGTAAGAGGATTGTGTGATTGATTTCCCTTATATAGCAACACTATAAGACCTAAGGAATTATTTATTAAAGATTAAAAAGTTTTCATTATAGCTTATGATCTTAATCACTACAATACAAAATTAATTTTTACATTGTTGTCCTGTATTGACACACCTCTACAGCTTGACGCAGTATAGTCATATTCTCTGCTGGTGCAAAGGTTTAAGATCCAATGAGACGCAACTAACAGAGGAGAAGGAGCCGGTGGTCGTTTTTGAGAGAGATACGTGAGATACAGAGGGAGATCTCTAATGTGTTGAAACAAGGGGACAAAAAGCAAAGATAAGTGGTTGGGTGGCATAGGTGGTATGGCTGTCTGTGATGTCAGTGGAGAGGCTTTCCTCCCTTTCCTGGTATTGTAGCAAGAAATGAAGGGAAGCTTGCTGCCGCTAGGATCATCAGTGGGCAGCAGGCCCCCTGGTGCCATCGGGCCCCTTACAGGAGTACTTCCTGTACACCCCTGAAAGGCACCCTACCTGTTGGTCAGGAGACTGGGTGATAAATGCCACACATTCTGATTGCTAGTATACAAAGTCACATCAGGTGATGAGTAGAGAAAATCAAGCTACAACTGGTAACAAGTGTAGTAAGAGGAGGATATTGTGTGGAAAGTATAGATGTCACGTCTTTCACTAGAAATATCACTGACTGTTATTGGCGCTACTAAGCTGAGAGGCGCGGAGTCTAACGCACCACCGGTGTTCACCAGGGACCCCCGCAAGAAGGTATGGGCTTTACTGAATGTGATGCGCAGGTCGCGGTTCTCTCAGATAGTCACCAATGCAGTGAATGAACAGTAGTTAGACAGGCCGAGTCGAAACCAGAGAAGCGCAGTACCATGGAGAGAAGACAAAAGAGTAATCAGAAATGGTCCAAGGGTCAATACCAGTGCGGGCAGTGAAGTGCAAAGGGAGATCCGGGAGAGTTGTCAGACAAGCCAAGGAATCAGCACACAGGAGATAATCTGGAACAATAATAACGGTGGAGCAGGATGGAACCAATACTCTGGCACCCTAATGGTGCCAGAGTGGGGTTTAAATAGAGTACAAGAGGAAATCATAGGTAGGATTTCCGGCGATCAGTCTCAGCTGATCGCCGGGTAGCGTCTATGTTGCTTGGCAACAAAAGCGGCGCATCGCGCATGTGCGAGCACCGTGATCATGTGACCGCGTCCCGTTGCCTAGCAACGGTACGTGAGCTGCGGGCAGAGAGCGTCCGTCTCCGGCACCCAACGGAGGTGCGGAGATGGCGCCTGACAGTATCCTCCCCTTCTTTCTTGTGGGTAGCATAGGAATCCTGCAAGAATTTTGCCAACAAACGTGAGGCATGAATATCCTCCTCAAAGACCCAGGACCTTTCTTCAGGGCCATAACCTTGCCAGTGAATTAGAAATTGGCGTTTCCCTCAATAGATTCGAGATTCCAAGATGCGTTCCACTAGAAATTCTTCACTCCTTATGGTCTTAACTGAAGGAAGTGGAGGAGATTTGTTGGAAAATTCGTTGAGAATGAGTGATTTTAACAGAGATATATGGAACGTGTTATATATCCGGAGAGAAGCTGGTAGGTGAAGTCTGTAGGTGACCGGATTAATCACATGGGAGATGGGAAAAGGCCCAATATAGCATGGAGCCAATTTCATAGTGGGAACCTTGAGTCTAAGATTGCGGGTAGCTAACCACACTTTGTCTCCTACCAGAAGCACTGGAAGATTCCTTCTGTGCTGGTCTGAAAAGCGTTTGTAACGATCCGAAGACTGTAGTAACCTGGAACGTACTTGGGACCAAATTTGGGAAAAATTGCGAATCATACTCTTTGCGGCAGGTACTGAGGAATCAGAAAGATTAGAAAAGGTGGGGAGAATAGGATGTCTCCCATAGATAGTAAAGAAGGGAGAATTACCCGTAGACTCATGCTGGTGGTTATTATGAGTAAACTCTGCCCAGGGTAAAAGTTCACTCCAGGAAGATTGCTGATCAGAACAGTAGCACCTAAGGAACGTCTCCAAGTCCTGATTGGTCCGTTCAGTCTGCCCATTGGTTTGCGGGTGGTAACCGGAGGAGAATTTTAGAGAGATACCAAGCTGTTTGCAAAAAGACCTCCAGAATTGGGAGACAAATGGGACTCTGCGATCAGAAATGATGTTCCTCGTGCAACCATGGAGGCGAAAAATCTCTCGGATGAACAGAAGTGCCAACTGGGAGGCAGAGGGTAGTCCTTTGAGGGGAATGAAGTGGGCTAATTTTGAAAAGCGGTCTACCACTACCCAGATGGTATTAAAACTGTGACTAGCTGGAAGGTCTGTGATAAAGTCCAGGCTAATACTAAGCCATGGAAGGTCCGGAATAGGAAGAGGATGGAGAAGACCGGCAGGGGGTCTCCTAGGAATTTTATGTCGGGCGCAGACCTCACAGGAACGAATGTATTTCTGGACATCGGAGGGTAATGAGGGCCACCAATATAAACGAGATAGAAGGGCAACCGTCCTCTTAACCCCAGCATGACCAGCGAATCTGGCGTTATGAGCCCATCTCAGGAGTTTGATGCGCAGATGTTTCTGCACAAAAGAACAACCAGGAGGAGAAGTATTGAAAGAAGAATTAGTCAAGGCTAGAATCGTGGAAGGGTTGATCATGGGTTTAACAACCATGGATGATGAGGCATTAGAGGAGTCAAATGACCTAGACAGTGCATCAGCACGAAAATTCTTGGTAAAGGGGCGGAAGGTTAATATCAGCTGGAATCTGTTAAAGAATAGCGACCATACAGTATATATATATATATATATACAGTATATATATATATATATATATATATATATACTGGCCCCTCACACGTACGCACTATATACATACACTGGCCCCTCACACGTACGCACGATATACATACACTGGCCCCTCACAGGTATCCACGATACACATACACTGGCCCCTCACACGTACGCACGATATACATACACTGGCCCCTCACAGGTATCCACGATACACATACACTGGCCCCTCACACGCACGCACGATATACATACACTGGCCCCTCACACGCATGCAAGATATACATACACTGGCCCCTCCCATGCACGTACGATATACATACACTGGCCCCTCACACGCATGCACGATATACATACATTGGCCCCTCGCACGCACGCACGATATACATACACTGGCCCCTCACACGCATGCACGATATACATACACTGGCCCCTCGCACGCACGATATACATACACTAGCCCCTCGCACGCACAATATACATACACTGGCCCCTCACAGGCACGCACGATATACATAATATAACAGAATTTTACTTACCTTTCTATTGCCTTTTTATCGTCTCATTTTTTTTTTTTCTCTTCTTGTCTCCTACGTCACGCTGCCGCCGCTCCCTTCTGCTCCTCGCCGAAACCTCACTGAAAATGATGTTGGGCGTGATTCAGTTGGAGAGAGGAGGAGAGGAGACTGCCGGGAGCCGCCGTGCTGTCATGTGACTTTTTTCTCGGACAGCGGGGGATGGCAGGCGGAGGGGCGCTCCCCTCCGCCTTGCCTACCCCGCTCACCGTCGGCTCTGTGGGGGTCCTCTGGGGACCGCTAGGCCCACGGCAATTGCCTAGGTTGCCTAGCTGTAAATCCAGCCCTGCCAAGTATAATATGCTGAGAGATATCGGGTGCTAAGTATAATGTGCTGAGCTATAGCTTGTGCCATTTATAACATGCTGAGACAAGCATGCAATGCAGAAGGATATCTGATAGTTGCTGGTACACTGATTAATATATTCTGCTAGCATAATTGTGGGACATTGTGTTTTTATAAAGGTTGGGGCAATAACATAATTGCTTATATAATTTGCGAGACACTTTTCTGGTGTAACGAGTGCAGCACTGTGCTGGTAAAATGTGTGGAGTAGAGCATAATAAGAAATTGTGATTGATTGTGTGTTGGGGTGCTGTGCTGTACTAGAACAATGATTTGGATACAATGCTATTATTAGGATTGGAACCTTTGCTAGAATAATGACTAAGGTGGGAAATTACATTAAATTGTGCTGGTGTAAATGTGGTACTCTGCATGTAACATAGAATTATCTGAATTATTCTAGTACAATGCTGATATAATGTGTGGGACACTGTACTTGACTGTTAAAACACGTTAGATATTTTGCTGCTGCTGTAATTGAGACACTACGCAGGTATGGTATGTGCCCACTATGCTAACATACTTCTGAACTGTTCAGATATACGTGGGACAGTCCAAATTCGAATGGACTGTAATGTTCATTTTATTATGAACTCATCTCAGGAAAAAGTCAAACGAATTTTCAAAGGTGACAGATTAAGAGGCGGCTTAGGAGTGGTTCTGATAGTGGGGAGGACTAGTGGTCCAAGCTTCCGGCCTATCCAATTTAGTTTCAACTATCACTCTATTCAATTCATTCTAGATAGTACCATTTACTCTATTTTCCCACTGGCTTGTGGCTGATAAGAGTATGTAACATACTATCACTGCCCATACGTTGTACTCATTATCTAAAAGTTATTACCAGTAAAATAAATACCCCTATCACTTTCTATACTCTAGGGATACCATATCTACTAACAAAAATCCTGAGTATGACACAGCAATATTAGACACATTTGGATGAACCTTTACCCAGATATAGATTACATCAGTATATACTTGAGAATCCTGCAAGGTGGCAATTGGATGAAGTTGATTTATTTTACCTGGAAAAACGTAAATCTGTAGGAGGCGTATGGGATGGGTCTATTGGTATTGTCTTCCTGACATTTTTCTTCACTCAGTAAAGACAGGACATTGCCTTCCTACTAGCTTGAGAAGAAAAATCTGGTGCACACCAGTATGCTCTTATCAGCTTGCATATGCCTTCTTTACCCTGATGAGTCAGACCATGTGCTGCCTCAGCTAGGCCTGGAATATACACTCTGGGCGCAACAGGCCTATCTCGTCCATCTCTCCAGAGTCCAGATCACTCCTGACCACATCCCTTCACCTTCCAGACCGCTTTTTCCTGCAGGGAACACAAACCTTACATTTTAACTAATTCTTGTTTGTTCACAATTTAGAAAAAACAAAAAACATTGATTTGTCGGTTGTCATATTTAAACCTGCTGCCCACTTGACAGCTTCGTCTGCCCTGTTATTAAAGTCATGTACAGTCATGTGTGTAGGCTTTAAATTAAGTAACAGCTACTTCAGTTGGTAACTGGATCACTGTCACAAGTCCTTCATGTAATGTGAGTGTTCTAGTCATGTACTGCTATTGTCATAAAGGTTCCTCTGTCATCTCAACATCGCCCCATATCCTAGAAACATACACAAAACCATGTATATCAACTGATTTACCCTCTGCCAACTCACATGCCATTCTCGATCCCACAAGTTCAGCTACCTGGCTAAGTGAGGAGGACAAAGGGGTGAGGTTTTATAGCACCTTCATCCTTTATAACAATATCCAGTACATGTCTGTCTGACTATGAAAAATATAAAAACATGAAAATTTTACATTTTCTAAAGGGTTGTCACTTATGTCAGGTCTTGTGGCAAAAGTCTTATTCAGATGTTCTATACAGTCATGTATATCTGATTATCTGCCTAATTCACTTTCAGCTAGTCTTCTCTTTCCACCCTTTGTGCATCTAGAGGCACACTTTGTACACCTTTCTCAGGAGACATATGAGGTTTAGTCAGAACTTATGAGGGCAGATTGTTTTGGCAACCAGTGCGGCATAAACTTGTAGAACTTTAGCAGAAGAGGTCTTCAACTATAGCAGCCGCCTTTCCCGTAGAGACTAGTTATGCTCACAGGTACTGAGATGCCCCCAGGACTTACAAAGCCTGCAAGTTCTCCAAGAGCTTGCTTAATTAATTACTGGCAATGCGGGCCGATGAAAAGAGCAGAGTGCCCAGCTGCGTATTAATCTAATCAGCCATAATTGGCTGAGCCTAAACAGCCTTGCGCGCTGTCAAAGAGCCGGGTGCGGCGGCAGGGAGACTGAAACGTCCCGGGTTGTTGACTAGGCAACCGGGACGAGGGAGCTAGAAGTGATGCCCCGGTCGTCATGGAGACAGCCGGGACGCCACCAAGAGAGTCACGGTGGTGCCCGTGGCCACTGCGGCTGCTGACACAGATACCACATGCAATCTATAAACCTTAAATCATATTTCCACAACAAAACTCCTACTTAAAATCAGCAGCTTCTATAAGCATAAAAACACAAACTTTAACTACCTTCGTGACTATGTCAGTGTAGTGTGTGTACCCCTAATTCTGCCCGTTGTCTCACCCATGGGAGTAAGACAATATCTCAAGTATTGGACATTTGTCTAGCATGACTGTTATCCATCCCTTTTGAAAACCTCATGTCCTGTTACCGAGAAATTATGAGCAAGTCTTTAGTTTTAAACACTGATGATATAAACAAATCACAGCAATATTGTTTTTCATACTGTACCCCTTATTTGGTTGGAAAGATTGAAAACACGCCAGGCCTGTGTCTTGATATTGAGGTTGCCTATAACCCTTTGGGACAATATCTATGTATTTTGTACTTCTTTATATGAAAAGACTGAGGTATTGACAGTTAGAAGTGATGTATAAAGAACAGGAAATAACACAGTAAAGAATAATAATAATGAAGTGATTTGCAAATAAACATGAAAGCAGAAAAGGAGATTTACAGCAAGATGACAGCTGAATTAGGCATTACAGGGAATTGGCTCTCAGCTATTTCACTAATCCCTTGACTTTTAACTGATCTATGACCCTACCACCATTCTTTTTAAATTTAACAGGGAGTTACATTACCCATCCAAATCCAGTGTCCTGTCCATTGTTAGTTCGGAAGGAACCCGGTATCTCTGATTACAATAACTATACAACCTGTGATGGACTTATGGCTATAGCAGTGAAGTGCAAAATTAACCCTTGTGACGTATACTTTATCTCCCATCTGTGTCTTCCTGGAATACATAAAGACAACATTAGAAGCAGAGTATATACACACTTCATTTTAAATAATAAATCTCAACCAAATAAGTTATCATGAACCACTCTAGAAGAAGAAAGTGTGTAACAATGACCCAATGTTAACTTGTATTTTAAGGGAAAATTTTGTATTTCTCCTGCAATCACCAAATGCTAAATATATTTCTCTGGCTGTCCTTGTCTAAAGAAGACAAAAACAAAACAAAGTTTAGTAAGTATCAGAATACAAAACATTTTCTTTACTTTCAATCCGTATAATCAACCAACAATGGAATGTAAAATCATTCCATTACAACTGTTATCTCTAGTCTTTTGTATTGTTCTATCTCTATAGCCTCATTGCAGCCAGGGTCAATTAGCTGAAACCACTTGTCTCTACACAAAGGATATCTCTCACCTACTAATAGCACATACATGTGAAACCTCATTTTTTTTCCTTTTAGCCATTACAGGGACACAACAAACTTCTTTCTCTAATATTAATACATGACATACTTCTTTACCTGGCTGCATTTTAGTAATTATCCACATAAGGTGGGGAATGTCAGTTTACATATTAAGCTTACCAATGAATGGAATAGAAGTCTCTTTCCAGACTGTTTAAAAAACTGGTCTCACTAGATTCAATTACCCCCTTTTGTCTTGCCTATGTGGCACTTACTGTACTTCAGACTGCAGACTTTTTTTCTAGATGCAATCACTGTCCCTCCTATTGCAGGACTTTGACACAAACATAAACAATATCAGTTACATTCTCTATTTTTATAAGGGGTTTTTTTTGTATCAGTTTATAATTTTCCCGCTTGCACTCGCTTCTCTTCACTCTGCAACGCTACTTTCCGCTCAGTAATTCTCAGTTTTCACAAACATTTTTTTATCTAACCGTACTCACTACCTCTTGATCAAAATTACCAACCATGGGAAAGGATTTCCCACATTCATCGGTCATCTTGGCCCACTGATCACAGTATGCCATGCATACTTACCTTTACTGTATACCATTTCTTACCTAACTTTACTGTATGCTATTGCATACTTACCTTACAGCCTCTACTCACAAACACAGACCATATCGGGCCTTCTTTGCACATCGGCCATCTCACGCATTTGTTTAGCACCCATGTGGGCACAGAATCCTCAACACTTTGCAGTGCTAAACCCCTGTGAGATTTGTAGTGGCCGTGGATTAATTCTGTAAGCTGTGTCCACTCACTTCTTCTCCACTGTGTACCACTAAACAATACACGCGATTGCCAGCATACCCAGCGAGGTCCCTACCGCAGGCACTTTCTACTGAACTGACGGAAATATCAACGCTTCACAGAATAAAACAATATCCCGCCTACCCAGGGAGGTTCCTCTGGAGTACTTTCCCACTGTTAGCACTAAATATTTACTAATACCAGCCTTTCCAGTGTATTTCCTCTGACAACTCCCAAGTCACAATCAGTTGTGTATGCAACCATGTGGTCCGATCGCACAGATACTAGCTTACAGATACTAGCTATCAATAAACTTTACGATTACTATTGGGATTGCCAAGAAGAACCCTTGTTTTCGTCCCACTGTATACCATGTATACTTACCTTGGTTATCTTTATATCCTGTTTCTTTCAACAGTAACCGGAATTCCCTCAGGTTATCTTTATATCCTGTTTTGTCAAACAGTAACCTGGAGCCTCAAGTTTACTTTATCTTCACAATCACACAATTCACATACACCTTTGTCTTCTGCGCAAAAAATACTTTCCCAAATGGTGGTATTAACTTCTCTGAGGTTTTAACAATTCATTTTACTATAAAATACAACAGGTCTATCTATCAATACAACCGTTTAAGCGTGGCAAGACGGGGACACATATGTGTATGCTAAGCAAACAAACCACGTTTGAATCACAAAATTACATGAAAAAGAAACAATTTTTCTTTCTTGTCCCTAAGTCCTCACCAGCACATCATAGATTACACAAAGCGGATATTCGGTTTGGCAACACTGGATGATATAAAGGCATAGAACTATAGGCATTCTTACCTGTATATGATGCGTAGGGTTTGCGAATCCATGAGCAATGTAGTGCCTTTTTGAGCCCCGAATTGTTATGTTCATTTTATTGCTACCAATCAACATTGTCCGATGCGATTATTGTGGTTCCAACGCACAAAGATATTTAAATATCTATATTGCAAAATATAGCAGGATTTACAGCAAGCCAGATATAACAGTAAACAGGAAAGTATAAAAAACGAATACATTACGCATGCACTTCACCTGGGCCCAGGTTAAGATACAGTCAAGTCTGTTGTCAGGAAGAGAGAACAATGGTCCAGGGAAGCTGGCTTATATGCAGTTTCAGTTAACAAAAAAACACTGATGATGTCACTATGTACACAGATAACAGTCAGAGAGGTCTTCATTGGTCCAGAGTTCAGGTCAGTCCAGTATAATGCAAATCATAGGTCAGTTCAAAGGATTCCTCTCATAAAGTATGGCCAGCTTACTCCAACAGCACAGCACATGTTGTGCCTAAGGGAACTGACCTAATCCAGTTTTTAAAAACAATATAATTTTGAGCATTAATCCTTTATCTTCCATAACTAGCGATCGCTTTCTGTGATCGCTTCGCTGATAGTAGCAGATTCCTCATAGTAATGTGTAGATCAAAATGAACCATAGATCCTGAGCCTTAGATACCTTTAATATATTATCATTTATGTATAAATAATCTCTATTACTAATAAATAAATGTGTATTGAAACCTTAATAAATGTGTACTATTCACAAGTGTAAATGCAAATGTAAATGTGTGCTATTAATCCGTGTGATTGCGTCATTACACATGGCGTACTAATCGCAATCGCACGGCATTCTCCTCCGCACCGGTCCTTGCTCAACCAGATCAATCCTTTCTTCCTAGAGGTAGATGTCTCATCCATATTCGTTGGGGCAGTTCTGTCACAGGAGTCAGTCTCCGGGAGGCTCCATCCTTGTGGATTCTTTTCCAAAAAGTTTCTCTCCTCCGAACTCAATTATGGCAGTGGTGGCAAAGAACTGCTTGCGGTAAAGTCTGCATTAAAGGAGTGGCGTCACCTCCTTGAGGGTGCTCGTTATCCAGTTACGGTCTTTACCGACCACAAGAACCTTACCTACCTCCGGGATGCTCATTGCCTGAACCCACATCAAGCTAGCTGGTCCTCATTTTTTGCAAGATTCAATCTTGCACTCACCTACCGCTCCTGAACCTTAAATTCCAAAGCTGATGCCCTCTCCCGTTCCTTTGATATTTCTGATCTGCTACCTACTTCCTAACCTCCACCCATTCTCGAGCCCTCCTGCATTGTCGCTCTCACTAGAATTCCTCCCACGGGATGTTCTTATTTGGATCCTCATCTTCGTCCCAAGGCTCTCCGATGGGCTCATGTTGCCAAATTCGCTGGACAGGCCGGTTTTGAGAAGTCTTTCTCGCTGCTATCTTGGCACTATTGGTGGCCTACTCTTCGTACTGACGTCAAGGAATTTGTAGACTCTTGTTTGACGTGTGTTCAAAACACAGTTCCCAGACAATCTCTGTTCGGATTACTTCTACCTCTACCCATTCTGAATCACCCATGGTTAAGTCTTTCGATGGACTTTATCACTGATTTGCCTCCTAGTAATGGCTTCTACACCATCTGGATAACGGTAGATAGATTTTCCAAAATTGCTCATTTTGTCCCCTTGAAGGGCCTTTCCTCAACTATTAAACTTGCACAAGTCTTTATTAAGGAGATATTTTGCCTCCATGGGTGCCCTCAAGACATAATCTCTGAGCGTGGTGTTCAATTTATTTCTCGTAATGGAGAGCCTTTTTTGAGGACCTGGGTGTGTCCCTTAAAATTTCTTCTGGATATCATCCCTAAATCAACGGTTAGACGGAACTGGTGAATCAAGACTTGGAACTCTTCCTCCGTTGTTATTTTTCCAATAACCAATCAAATTGGATCAATTTACTACCATGGGCCGAATTCGCCCACAACAATCACATTCACATATCTTTGGGGTACTTTTCATTCTTCATGGTGTGTGATGCCCACCCCATTCTCCCTGATTTATCTTCTCATCCAGTTACTGTTCCTGCTGCCCACTCCATGGTCCGAGATATGGCTAAGATCTGGTCCTCCACCAAGGAGAATTTATTGAAGTCTTCCCATCACTACAAATTATTTGTGGATCATCACCGGAAACTGGTTCCTACTCTTCAGGTTCGAGATAAGGTGTATGTCACTCACCGGACTGTGAGTGCTTCTTCCCGGACTATTAGGAACCGTGGACGTCCTCTATCCTGAGGGACTGCGCATGCGCAGCCCTTTCCAAACCTTCAGTGTATGTTCCTTTAACTTAATTGGCAGATCAGGCAACCTCCCTATATTAAGCACCTGTGGTCATCACCACATTGCCTGATCTTGGAGTCTCATTCCCCATGAGTCTCTGAAGGTGTTCCTGTGTTTCCTTGTTCATTCAGCCCTGCTGATTCCTGTGGTTTCCAAACCACTTCTACCTCTGTGGTTTCCAAACCACTTCTGCTACTGTGGTTCCCATACCACTTCTACCATCTACTATATCATCGTGACTGTGAGCTGATTCCTATCCGCTGCCTCCGTGCACTACAGTCTTCTAATCACTTCAACTCTACCATGTATCATTGGGACTGTTAGCTGATGCCTATCCGCTGCCTCCGTGCATTACAGGCTTCAACCACATCCACTCACCTGTTCATGATTGTGACTGCCAGCTGATTCCTATCCGCTGCCTCCGTGCACTACAGGCTTCAACCTGCAACTCGTCTGTGTTTCATCATCGTGACTGCTAGCTGATTCCTATCCGCTGCCTCCGTGCACTACAGTCTTCAACCTGCAACCCGTCTGTGTTTCATCGTGACTGTTTAGCTGATTCCTATCCGCTGCCTCTGTGCGCTTCAGTCTTCAGTCCTTGTCTACTCTACCGTGTTTCCTTGAGTCTGCTGCCACTATTGCTACCCGCTACTCTCCGTGATCATCTGTTCCAGTTCAACTCTGCTCCGGTGTCCCATCGTTACTGCACCTGCTGGTTGCTATTGGTTACCTCCGTGTTCCCGCAGAGACCCGCTGCTGTTACTTCTCAGCGCTACTCATCCATCTACTGCTGATCCGCTCTCCACGCCTTCCTGTGTTCCCTGCTGGTCTACCTACCTGTGCGCTGCACCTGCTAGACCCCTGCTTCACCCATCCAGGGACTTGTATCCTGCTGGCCTCCTGCCCTTCAGGTATCTCTGCACTCCTGTCTGACTGCCTTCTCCTGAACCACGGTATGCATACTTCCCATTGACTGTGCTGTGTATTGCATACCTTGCTGGACTGTGTTGGTTCTCCTCTGGAGTGTACTATCCGCTGAGTCTACTGCCATCATTGACTGTGTTATCTCATGCCGGATTACTTCAAGAGACTTTCTATATTGGCAGTGTTGTTCAGTCATTTATACATTTATATTGTGCATATTACTGTGGATCAAAGTCAAGGTGCCCGTGTATATATTGTGTTGCAGTCTCTCCCCGTGCACCTCCTCACATATATATTCAGTAGTACAACTTGCTAGTGGCAGACCACTGACTCCTGTTTACAGTTTCACCTGTTCCAGTATCCTCTCACATAGCAGTGGTACAACTTGCTAACGCAGACCACTGACTCCCCGGATACCTCCACTTGGATTCCATTCCTTCACTCAGACAGCGGTACAACTTGCTATCCGCAGACCGCTGACTCTCATCACCTCCTCGTTTCTGTTGGACATTCCTCCTCACTATAGCAGTGGTACAACTTGCTACCGCAGACCACTGACTACCTTCACGTGTCCTTTGTCCATACAGTTCCTCGTGTATTACTACCTCCATATTGCCAGTGCTGCTAGTCATAGACTTTCCTGAGCATCTCATCATCTGCTATTTCCTGTTCCGTGATCACCCTGCTACCAGAGTACCATATTACCACCTATACTGCTCTGGTAAGCCTATCACCTGGTGATCCCTGGGTAAAGACTCCTAGTGCCCGTGACAGTAAGATCAGGCCATGACAGACCCAGATACGGAACCTACTGCTAAAGAGATGCTGCAGCATCTGGTCAGCCGTGTGGAGCAACAGGATGCTCGCCAACAGCTGTTACTTCAATGTTACCAATCATTAACCTCCCAAGGAACATCTGGACAGACTGTTACAGCTAATATTGAAGCTCCTGTGCTTTCCTCCGTTTCCCCAGTGCCATCCCAGGTGTCTACAGCTCCTACGCTTCACCTGCCTACTCCGTCAAAATATGACGGGGACCCCAAAACTTGTAGAGGTTTCCTTAACCAATGTTCAGTCCATTTTGAACTCCAACCTCAAAATTTTTCTACCCATCGTTCCAGAGTGGCCTATCTTATCTCATTGTTTTCTGGACAAGCCCTGGCTTGGGCCTCCCCTCTGTGGGAAAGAAACGATCCAATTCTACAAGATAGTGCCAAATTCATTTCCACGTTCCGAAGTGTGTTCGATGAACCAGGTCGTGTGACCTCCGCTGCTTCCAGCATTCTTCGTTTGCGACAAGGCTCCCATACAGTAGGACAGTATGTCATTCAATTTAGGATCTTAGCCTCTGAACTTCAGTGGAACACTGAAGCATTAGTTGCCGCCTTCTGGCAGGGGCTCTCCGATAAAATTAAAGATGCACTGACTACCCAAGAGCTTCCTTCGTCACTAGAAGATTTGATCTCTCTTTGCCATCGTGTAGACATGAGATTTCGTGAAAGAGAATCTGAGAAAACAACTTCTGCTAAAGCACCTCTTCGTTTAAACCCTCAATTTCGTCCAGTTTCACCTTCTGTGATTCCCATGGAGATAGGACGTTCCAAATTATCTTTAGAAGAGAGGAAACGAAGAGTAAAGAATAGACTCTGTATCTATTGTGCTGATTCCACACATATGCTCAGTTCTTGCCCTAAGAAATCGGGAAATGCCAGGCCCTAACTAGTTCTGGAGAGGTGAAGTTAGGGTCCCTGGAGTCCTCTCCATTGTCTATGAAATCTAAAGTCTGCGCTTTCGATGTTACGATTTCCTTTGCTACCAAATCCTTTGAGTCACAGGCATTGATTGATTCCGGAGCAGCAGGAAATTTCATTTCTAAATCACTAGTGAATCAATGGTCCCTACCAGTGATCACTTTAAAAACACCCATTACTGTGACGGCTATAGATGGATCACGTCTCATCAATGGTCTCATCACCCAGAGTACGTCTCCAGTAACCCTTCAGATTGGTGTACTACACCATGAAGAAATTTCGTTTTTAATTCTTCCTGTTACGACAAGTCCGATTGTCTTAGGCCTTCCATGGCTTCAATGTCACTCTCCCCAGATTGACTGGCGCACCCCTCAAGTTACGTCTTGGGGGCCTGAATGTCACCATCGTTGTCTCTCTCAAGTTATTCCTCTTAAAGTACAGCAATCTTCCATCTCATCGTCCTCCCCGGGACTCCCTCCTCAGTATGCTTCATTTGCCGATGTGTTTGATAAAGCTCAGTCTGAACGTCTTCCTCCTCATCGTTCTTGGGATTGTCCGATCGACCTTCTACCTGGCAAGACTCCTCCCAGGGGTCGGGTCTATCCTCTCTCGTTACCTGAAACTCAAGCCACATCTGAGTACATACAGGAGAATCTCCAGCGTGGGTTCATTCGACCTTCCACCTCTCCCGCTGGAGCTGGGTTCTTCTTCGTCAAAAAGAAGGATGGATCATTACGCCCTTGTATAGATTTTCGTGGACTCAACGCCATTACTATCAAGAATCGGTATCCCATTCCGCTGATCACTGAGCTATTTGATCGCATCAAGGGAGCTCGGATATTTACTAAGTTGGATCTTCGTGGTGCCTACAATTTAATTAGAATCCGTTCCGGTGACGAATGGAAGACCGCGTTTAACACCAGAGATGGGCATTACGAATATTTAGTAATGCCCTTCGGGCTGTGTAATGCCCCCGCGGTTTTCCAGGGTTTCATCAATGAGATCTTTCGGGACTTATTATATGTATGTGTCGTTGTCTACCTGGACGACATATTGATCTTCTCACAGGACCTGCCTTCTCATCACCAACATGTGGCAGAGGTCCTCTCCAGACTACGGAAAAACTCATTGTTCTGTAAATTGGAAAAATGTTCATTCGAGTTACCCCAGATTCCATTCTTGGGGTATATAGTTTCCGGAGTTGGCCTGAAGATGGATCCAGACAAAGTAAATGCTGTACTACATTGGCCTCAGCCAACTACTCTTCGTGCCATCCAGCGTTTTTTAGGTTTTGCCAATTACTATAGACGCTTCATTCAAGACTTCTCATCCATTGCATCTCCCATTGTGGCCTTAACTCGGAAAGGGGCTAATACTAAGCAATGGTCATCTGAGGCTCTCCAAGCCTTTCAAATCCTCAAAGAGTCCTTCTCGTCTGCTCCCATTCTGCGACAACCTGATGTGACACTCCCCTTCTTCCTAGAAGTAGATGCCTCTAATGTGGGCTTAGGAGCTATTCTCTCCCAACGCTCGGAGCAACAAAAATTACATCCTTGTGCCTTCTACTCTCGGGGTCTTCTGCCCGCAGAGAAAAACTATACTATCGGGGACAAGGAGTTGCTGGCCATCAAAGCTGCATTAGAGGAATGGAGATACTTGTTGGAAGGAGCTCGCCATCCTGTGACGATCTTCACGGATCATAAGAACTTGTCATATTTGCAATCTGCTCAATGCTTGAACCCTCGTCAAGCAAGATGGTCTCTTTTCTTTTCCCGTTTTGAATTAATTATAACCTTCAAACCAGCTGCTAAGAACAAGAAAGCTGACGCTCTATCTCGAGCTTTTGTGACGTCCTCTGATGTAGAAGAGGTTCCCAACCATGCTATTCTAGACCCCAAATGTATTTCTCTGGCTGCGTCATCCACCAAAATGCTACCATTTGGGAAGACCCTCGTGCCTCCTACTCTGAGGAGGAAAATCCTTTCGTGGTTCCATGCCTCTCGTTTTTCTGGACACGCCGGTGAACACAAGACCTTTGAGATTCTCTCTCGTAGTTACTGGTGGCCTTCAATGAGGAGAGACGTCAAAGAGTTTATTGCTTCCTGTGATTTATGTTCTCAGTTCAAATCCTCCCGCAGAACTCCAGCAGGGTTGCTGCGACCACTACCCATTCCGTCCAAGCCTTGGACCCATATTAGTATGGATTTCGTTACTGATTTGCCACCAAGTAAGAATCACAATACTATTTGGGTAGTGGTAGACAGATTTTCGAAGATGGCTCATTTCGTCCCTCTGTCCGGTTTACCTTCCTCGTCTACTCTGGCTGAACATTTCATTAAAGAAATCTTCCGCATCCATGGATGTCCGTCTGAGATTGTGTCAGATAGAGGAGTACAATTCGTTTCCAGATTCTGGCGGGCCCTTTGTAAAACCTTGGGCATACGATTAGCACTCTCATCGTCTTACCATCCGCAATCTAACGGACAAACGGAACGAGTCAATCAAGATCTTGAGACTTTTATTAGGATGTTCTCTTCAGCCAACCAAGACAACTGGGTAGAATTGCTCCCTTGGGCTGAATTCGCCCATAACAACATGTACCATGAGTCATCATCCAAAACTCCATTCTTTGTGGTCTACGGTCACCATCCGTCTTTTCCGGAATTTCCTGCCCTCCCGCCCACCCAAGTTCCTGCTGTGGAGACGGCTTGTCAGACCTTCAAAAATATCTGGTCTCAGGTCAAAACCTGTTTAAAGAAGACATCTAACAAATATAAGTCTTTCGCAGATAAGAAGAGGCGGGCTATTCCACCACTAAAAATTGGAGATCGTGTCTGGTTATCTACCAAAAATATTCGTTTGAAGGTTCCATCTATGAAATTCGCCCCTCGTTTTATTGGTCCATATAGGATCATTCAAGTTATCAATCCAGTATGTGTTAAACTTCTTCTTCCTAAGAATCTTCGGATTTCCAATGCCTTCCATGTGTCCTTGCTCAAACCTCTCATCATCAACCGTTTCTCGACTCCTTCCTCAGCACCGCAGCCAGTTCAAGTTCATCAGGAGGAGGATTTCGAGATTACTGAGGTATTGGATGCAAAAATTTCGCGAGGAGTCCTCCGTTTCCTCGTTCATTGGAAGGGCTTTGGTCCTGAAGAGCGTTCATGGATCAAAGCTGAAGATCTTAATGCTCCTGCCCTTCTGAAGAAGTTTTATTCCAAAAATCCGGACAAGCCCGGTTCCAGGCGTTCTGTGCCCACCTTTAAAAGGGGGGGTACTGTCACTCACCGGACTGTGAGTGCTTCTTCCCGGACTATTAGGAACCGTGGACGTCCTCTATCCTGAGGGACTGCGCATGCGCAGCCCTTTCCAAACCTTCAGTGTATGTTCCTTTAACTTAATTGGCAGATCAGGCAACCTCCCTATATTAAGCACCTGTGGTCATCACCACATTGCCTGATCTTGGAGTCTCATTCCCCATGAGTCTCTGAAGGTGTTCCTGTGTTTCCTTGTTCATTCAGCCCTGCTGATTCCTGTGGTTTCCAAACCACTTCTACCTCTGTGGTTTCCAAACCACTTCTGCTACTGTGGTTCCCATACCACTTCTACCATCTACTATATCATCGTGACTGTGAGCTGATTCCTATCCGCTGCCTCCGTGCACTACAGTCTTCTAATCACTTCAACTCTACCATGTATCATTGGGACTGTTAGCTGATGCCTATCCGCTGCCTCCGTGCATTACAGGCTTCAACCACATCCACTCACCTGTTCATGATTGTGACTGCCAGCTGATTCCTATCCGCTGCCTCCGTGCACTACAGGCTTCAACCTGCAACTCGTCTGTGTTTCATCATCGTGACTGCTAGCTGATTCCTATCCGCTGCCTCCGTGCACTACAGTCTTCAACCTGCAACCCGTCTGTGTTTCATCGTGACTGTTTAGCTGATTCCTATCCGCTGCCTCTGTGCGCTTCAGTCTTCAGTCCTTGTCTACTCTACCGTGTTTCCTTGAGTCTGCTGCCACTATTGCTACCCGCTACTCTCCGTGATCATCTGTTCCAGTTCAACTCTGCTCCGGTGTCCCATCGTTACTGCACCTGCTGGTTGCTATTGGTTACCTCCGTGTTCCCGCAGAGACCCGCTGCTGTTACTTCTCAGCGCTACTCATCCATCTACTGCTGATCCGCTCTCCACGCCTTCCTGTGTTCCCTGCTGGTCTACCTACCTGTGCGCTGCACCTGCTAGACCCCTGCTTCACCCATCCAGGGACTTGTATCCTGCTGGCCTCCTGCCCTTCAGGTATCTCTGCACTCCTGTCTGACTGCCTTCTCCTGAACCACGGTATGCATACTTCCCATTGACTGTGCTGTGTATTGCATACCTTGCTGGACTGTGTTGGTTCTCCTCTGGAGTGTACTATCCGCTGAGTCTACTGCCATCATTGACTGTGTTATCTCATGCCGGATTACTTCAAGAGACTTTCTATATTGGCAGTGTTGTTCAGTCATTTATACATTTATATTGTGCATATTACTGTGGATCAAAGTCAAGGTGCCCGTGTATATATTGTGTTGCAGTCTCTCCCCGTGCACCTCCTCACATATATATTCAGTAGTACAACTTGCTAGTGGCAGACCACTGACTCCTGTTTACAGTTTCACCTGTTCCAGTATCCTCTCACATAGCAGTGGTACAACTTGCTAACGCAGACCACTGACTCCCCGGATACCTCCACTTGGATTCCATTCCTTCACTCAGACAGCGGTACAACTTGCTATCCGCAGACCGCTGACTCTCATCACCTCCTCGTTTCTGTTGGACATTCCTCCTCACTATAGCAGTGGTACAACTTGCTACCGCAGACCACTGACTACCTTCACGTGTCCTTTGTCCATACAGTTCCTCGTGTATTACTACCTCCATATTGCCAGTGCTGCTAGTCATAGACTTTCCTGAGCATCTCATCATCTGCTATTTCCTGTTCCGTGATCACCCTGCTACCAGAGTACCATATTACCACCTATACTGCTCTGGTAAGCCTATCACCTGGTGATCCCTGGGTAAAGACTCCTAGTGCCCGTGACAGTGTAGCTGTCCACACGAAACCTTAAACTTTGTGTGCACTCCATGAAATTGGCACCACGTTTTATTGGGTGTTTTCCTGGGATCCAGATTGTCAATCCTGTCACTACAGACTCCGGCTTCCCTTCCCTCAAAAAATTCATAACACCTTTCACATTTCTTTGCTTAAACCTTTGGTACTAAACAAATTTTCTTGTACTCTATCTTTTCCTCAACCCATTCCAACTACGGCTGGTAACGAGTATGAGATTAGTCAAATTTTGTCAGTTCGCAAGCTTCGGGGACGTTCCCAGTATTTGGTTCACTGGAGGGGCTTTGGTCCTGAAGAAAGGTCTTGGGTGTTTGAAGAAGACTTGCATGCCCCTCGTCTATTGGCTTCCTTCAGAAGAAGCATTTATTGTCCATTTGTTCCTCCTGTACTGTCTGGCACCGTCCCTGCCTATCCTCCTTGGCCGGGGACGGACGGCGCTTTCCTTGCTCTGTGCGTCCTATTGCTGTAGTAGTGGCCACGCGTTCGGCCGGAAGAACTGTCCCGTTGCTACGACAACGGGACGTGCTCTCCAGCTTCCTGTTGGCAGTCACCCATGCTGACCACCGATTTCCCTGTCCACCAATAAAACTCCTGCAGGCTCTTTATCAGGTAGACTCTGGCAGAGTACCTAGGTCTCCCTATGCTCCAGCACTTTTGTATGAACTACAGCCTCCTGCCTCCTCCCGTGTACCGAACCAGCTTGTCCTGACATTGCTTTGGATTCTCCCTCTGGTCCATTCCGGTTTCCTGGTTTTGACTCCCAGCTCCCTGACTTTGCTTGATCTACTCCTCTGTACTTGGCTTGCCAGCACGATTACGACTACTGCCTGCATGTCTACGATTGTTCACCGCTCATCCTGCAGGTAGCTTCCTTGGAGGGCCGCGGCCTGCACTCCTCTTGCAGCGAACACCAAACTCGCTTGCGGTAGTCCCTGGTGAAGACCAGTGTTTTGTTAGAGTCCACGCCTCCTTGGGTAGTAGCGCTAATACCCGCGGGTGATCCTCAGCCAGAAATATCCTGTGACACATGCTTCTCAAACAATACAGAAGTGGAAGTTGCTAAATCAATTTATAGGCTCATGGCAGGTGCTTGAAAGGGTGGGGCTATCCTGAAAGGAACAAACACAGAGAAAAATCCCCCAGCACACTGCTATAACCAGCAAAGGAGCTGTCATTGCTACTTGTGCATAAAAATGCAAAATTCTCAGTTGCACATGTTTGCAGATGTATGTTTAAGCCACCTGCCACTCCACAACGCTTTTGCTAATAGGGTGGTCCTAATTCTAAACAGTGAGACTCCCATATATTTGGGCCATACATATATGTGTTTTTAAATTGAGAGCTACTTACCAAGAGGTACCCCAAAAGCCTCCAAATGGCAATACAGCACCAGCACTACCCTTCAGCTACTGATACCAACATGCTTCTCAAACAATATTTTTTTTGGCTTGCTCTCCTTAATGAATCAAGCCCATTGTGTTTAGTTTTATGTTTTCTTCAGAAGCACATATATGGAAACCTTCTGCAGTCTGCTGCAGGATTTTTGTTCATGTTACTTCTGTGCAGACTTGTATCTGGGGATCACTTTGGGGTCCACTTAGGAAAAATGGAGGCAGAGTAGCACATTCCCACTATTTCCCCCATATATCCTTTTAGATGTCCATTTTATACATGGCTGGTGGAGGAATTAGGGAGGCACGAGGGTGCATTCTCATGGTTATTGCTCTGAAATCCTGTTAGGGTGTTAGAGAAAAGCTACATTATATGTAATACCGCAGTAATACATATGACACACATGTGCAAAATATGGAGTACTAGTCTTAACATGTGATGACTGTAACCTATATAGATGGCTTCTTATGAAGCAGCCTCTGACAGATATTTGTTGTTCTTGGCCCTGAATTGAGTGTTCTTGTTATCAGCTGATCCTGTTATCCCAGGGCCCGATTCATCAAAGTTCGCAAACGCATACGCATCTGCTATCCATACTTTGAGTGACGCAAACACTTACGCGAGTGAAATAAGCACCTCAAACTGCAAAAACACACCCTCTTGTGTTACGCTACACTTAAGGGACGGAAATAAGCAGCGCAAACGTTAGAAAACACACCCACCTGCGGATCTTTAAACATGGTACAAGCACAAGCGACGGCTCTCAACTGATTGACGGCAAGCTAAGCAATGCATACCTCACGCCCACTGTGGGAGGGACCAACAGTTTGTTTACACACAACACAACACAAATGCCTGGGGCTTATTTTTACGAGATAGCTCTTTACTCATTAATCACTGACAAATAACAATGATGTGCATCACTCTGAACTGTCGTTTTTCCTTTGCTACTAATTAGAATAATACACACTTGTAATAAACACATTGCTCACGATCTTTCTGTGTTTAGAAGTTCAAGTGGCCGTATAGTATGCAAAATGCATGGACCTAGCTACATTAAAAACACATGAATAACGAATGCATTAAAATGTATGTGGTGTAAATATATCTTGCCTTTTCTGCAAAATGTATAGCATACTCTTCCATAAAGGATACACACATACAACTTCCACACAGAGGAAGGGTTTCTGTCTGGATTAGAACTCATGAGTGATTGTATGGAAAGCGAGACAGCTACCCACTAGGCCAACCTGAGATTTGAACAAACCTAGACAACACCAACCATACAGCATGTGTGCTACACAGGCAACTGACACTTAATACTACTCTTCATTATTCACACAAATTTCTCCCAAAATATCTATCTCACAGGTAGCTCACTGGTTAGCACTTTGGACTCACAACACAGCAGACATGAGTTCAAATACAAAGCATACCCATAACTAATGTGTGGACTGGAAACATTATGCTAACTAGAAATGCAGGAACTTCACACAATGGTTTTTTTGTTTAGATTTGATTTGTACTACATTGTTCGAAATGCCCTCCTAATTATCCTGCATTCTAAAAAAACTTTTTTTTTGGTGGGAATTTTCGAAAATGGCTCAGGACCCACAGTTCACAGGCACATTATTATGTGCATGCTCACATTTATTACTACGAATGGACTAAGAGGAGGGGGGGGGGGTATTTGTAGGGGACAGCCTTCTTTGAGTTAAATGCTACATTGGCTGCCATCCGACTTTCGACTTTCATCTGGATCCACGCCGTACACGTTATGTCATGTACTCAGCTGTTTCAAAAAAAACACAACAGACCGCTTACCACACTCCAGTACCATGGAGATTAGCTTCGTTTGCACTTCTGCCTTACACCACTTACGCCACTTCTGGGTACAGTTTCCATATGTTCTCTTCAATGTGTGACTGCCTTTGCTCTGACACTGGAACGTAACCTTGGACTATCACTACAATGACACATGATTTGGGGAAGTTGTGAAATAGCTAGGGCATTTGTCCTTTTGGAATGTCTTGCACACAGGGCCTACAGATGGCATACCTCTTACAGGGGTGGCTTGTTGGTGGAGGGCACATGTTCCTTTTGGATGACATGCAAACAGCAAATCTAAACCTTTTCTGCTACAGCAATGATGTTAGAAACAATCTATCTTGCTGAAATGTTGCACATTTAGGATTTTAAATACATTCTCTTGTAGCCTTACACCCACATGTTGTGTAATGAGATGAATAAAGACACACACACCAATGTTTTTTGGAAAATTAGTTATATAATGTGGCAAGGGTTCAAAATGAACAACATATTTACAAGGAAAAACTATAATATTTACATATAATACAAAAATTAAAATAAAGAGGACCAGTAGTCCAATGTGGCCTTCCAGTCGGCAACCAATCGCACCAGTTGCTGGCAGGTGGCCTAGAGATTGCCGAGTAAGTGGCCCATTTGGGCCAAGAATTGGGCCGGAGTGGGTGGTGGTGTGACCAATCTCCGACCTTCCTCCTCAGGTGCTGAAAGGAACCAAAAGAAAACAATAAATATACAGCTCAACCTAATTTGGCAAACAGACTGGACTTACTAGAGATGTGTACTGTTATATTACTTTCAAATGTTAGGCTTCTGGCAACAAAACCATTTGGACGCACATTAGACATTGCTAAGGCATTTGGATCAATGTCCTACATTCTGGTGAGCCACAGGGAGAGGGCCATGGACAGGGTTGCCTTATCCAGCATTATAGGCCCCTGGGCAAAGCACTACCATGGGCCACTACCTACACAATAACTCACAGGAATTAAAAATATGTTGGTTGATATTGGAATTTAAAATCAAGTGATTAATATGCTGACAAGTTCACCAGGCTAGCGGCCACATTTTTTAGGGCCCTGCCCTGCGTGGCCATGTGTTAAGATGGCTCTGGCTGTGGTTTGAGTGTTTAATGTACATCAAATTTGTAGCCAGATATTATGTGTAAAACCTGTGGCATTTATGTCACCATTTAATCAACATGTGTCACAGCAGGGATTATGTACAAGTTTAATGGACATCCTCAATCTTATCAAATTAGGTCCATCATTTTTCGCAAATACTTACTATCATCAAAGGCCACTGCCTCTCGGCTGCCCGATGCTGCCTCCTCCAATCGTTGGTCCTCCAGGTCAGCCTCCTCCTCCTCCACCGCAGCTGCTGCCACTAGCACCGGCACAGGATCCTCCTCCTCCGATGACACTGCCACTGCCACCGGCTCCTCCTCCTCCACTGCTGCCACTGGCAACGGCACCCCCACCGCCTCCTCCTCCTCCTGTGGCTGCGGCTGGTGCTGCTGGTCGTCCCCCTCCTCCTCTTCCTCCTCCCCCTCCTACTCCTCCTCCTCCCCCGCCTGCGCCTGCGCCTCCACCACAGCCCGGCAGCGTTGCCGGCGTTCCCAGCGTGCCCGGTCTGTTTGAAAAAAGGAAATATAAACAAAAGGACATGTTAACACAATCACCATTTGAAAAAAACTGATAGTATTATGACAATCAGGTGATCATACATATTTAATAAACTTTACATTGTCAGCAGGCAGAAATATTAGCTACTAACAATGCAAGGAGCTAAACATGATGAACACAAAGCATTTCACATGACTTGTCGGCCCGGTACAGTGGTCTGTGGTTAGCATGTCTGCCTCACAGCACTGGGGTTAGGAGTTCAACTCCCTGATTATTGTTTCATATGTGTGGAGTTTGGAGGCTTGCTCCATATTTGCATGTGTTGTCTACCACACTCCCCAAACATACTACTGGCCTCCTAATTAGGTTTTGTACAAATTTGCCCGTAGTATGTTTTTTCATGTCGGTGAATTTAAGTCTGCAGACTCCCATGGCCCTGGTAATGATGTCAATTAGTTCTCTCTTTACAGGACCACAGAATTAGTGGATGGAGCTCCAAATCTTTGATTGTTGAGTATACTTTGGAAATCACCCTTTGTTGGGACTACCTCACAGTCTAAAATAGTCTAAATAGGCAGTTAAGTAATGATTGATTAGCTATATCTAGTACACTCTGTAATCTGTTTGCATCTTATGGGAGCTTGAAAAAATGTGTCTAAACACTAAGGTGTTTGGTATTTGAAACCTGCCTTTTAAATCTTGCCCTAATAATGGCAACACATCTGCCACTCCAAAATGTTTTTAAGGTTAGACCAGCAAGTTACAGCACTCGGGTCAAGAGTTAGAATGCCTGATTTCCAAAACCACCCTTAATGGTGAGAATTGTCACACAAAAACATTTAAATGGTCAGCAGACAAATGTAGGAGACAGGAGCCAAAGCTTTTTGGGTGCACTGGAAGGGACATGACCTTTATAGTGTGCTTGCACATTGTTATGTAGGCCATGTCAGGTGATTAGGGTGAACATATTTACAAGCATAGAGCAAATATATATGTGTAGACATGTTTTTGCGATTAATAGAGAACTCACTTATTGAAATCTCACGACGGAGCTCTTCCAGAAGCTGGGGCTGGCGGCGCCGGAGATCGCTCCACCGCGGTTGGAGCTGAACAATACTTCTTCGGATATTGTATCGGAGGCGGAGGTGTCTGCGGACCCTTTCATAGGCCTGCACCTTTACCTCGTTGGAAATATACCTTCCAGAGGGTACCTCTGTAAGGACTCGCAATTCGCGCCTGGCGAAAATAGTAGCCCTCATTTTAGAATACTATCTGTCACACAAAATGGAGGCCTCTGCGTTCCGATTGGTTCGCTGAGCACGTATGGGCGTGCTCACGTCACACGCGGAACTTTCACACACCTGTGTTGTCTCTCTAGTTGTCTCTCCCACCAAGAACATGGCGGCCGCCTGCACTGAGACGAGTGATCTGTGCTCTGCAATTAGGAAGAAGAGTGTACACCTGGTTTATTAATCCAAACCTCCATTTAAACCCACCTGTGCTTTGCTTTACTGGCTGTTCATTCGCTTTTTTGCCTGGATAGATCACAATCAAGATTTGATTAAATTTGGATGCTTTGCCTAAGAAGCCAACAACAAACAGTAAGTACAAAACTAAATCAGAGATTGTAAGCTTTCCAAATTGTTTGTATCTCCTAATGTAGCAAACTGTTTGCTATGAAATATGTGTGGCCGAACTGTTATTAAACTGCTATAAAAATGGGCCTTGCCCTCACATTTAACATGGAAAGTTTGCAATAGTAGCCTACATTATGCTTAGTTCTTTTTAACCTTATCCATATGCAAATTTGGAGGTTAGCATTGTTGACCACATTACCTTTCCTTGGTTTGAATTTTTATATTGTTTTTTGTTTTTTTATTGCAGCCCATACCACGCATTACCCAGTTTGTAAACAATTTTTTTTTTGTTTTTTGTGCAAACCTTTGAAAAAAAGTAAGTATAAATATTTAACAGATATTTCAGGAGATTCAAATTGTGTGTATCTTCTAATGTAGCAAACTGTTTGCTATGAAATATGTGTGGCCGAACTGTCATTAAACTGCTATAGAAATGGGCCTTGCCCTCACATTTAACATGGAATTAAGATCTTTTTAACCTTATCCATATTCAACACATTAATAATTAGCTCATTGCATTGATGGACACATGGGTCCAAATGTATACACTGATTTTGGCGTATACCTCCGAAATTGCATTTGGAGTACACACTTAAGTGTGTTGCTGGCTGATTTGTAACCAAATATTAATATTAATAACACAATATAGGGTTTGCCACTCTGCAACTCCGAGTGATATCCTTCATTTTGGTGTGTTGCTAACCTGTAAACCAATGTTATGGTTTGAAAAGTGCCGAGTAGTAGTAGTAGTAGTAGTAGTAGGAGAATGTTGCAATAGAATTTGACGAATATGTCTGTCAAAATGCAGTGGCCAACCTCAATGCTCGTTAAATAGATAAGCCACAATGTTTATTATAATAAGGGGCATGTGTTTTAGACTTAGACTTAGTTTGTGAAATGGTACCTTATTTAGGGGGTGAATGTGTTTAAATTCTGTATTACCACCTGACTGTGTGCATTGCCTATAAAGACACGACTTATCTTTCAAATAGGAATATGTCTGATGCTGGGCCAAGTGATGTGCAGGCACCAGGGCTGCCAAGTAGGCGGAAAAACAATTTTATTGAGGAGGAGCTGGAGGTGCTGGTCGAAGAGGTTCTGGCTAGGTTCCACAGTGGCGACCGGCAAATAACCGGACGCGAGCGCCAAACGCATTGGCAAGAAATCACATGGCTCATCAATGCGATATCTCCATATGAGCGTACAAAGGTTGAAGTACAGAAAAGGTACTAATCCGATTTTAAAACAATAGCCCTATTTAACTTGTCTGATTGTGTCTATTTGTAAAATAATATATATAGATATCGCTATAGATAAATATGGATATTGTGACATAGTAGCATTAGTCACCTGTGAGGTGAAACCTCCTTGTGTCTCCAATGCATTTGTTGATCAGGCCCTTTGTTTCCAGAATCTAACAGCATGACCCTTGGTCACATTGACATAATATGTTTCCCATAGCCCACCCCGAACAGGAGAGGCCGCTCCACTAGGTACATGATGAGTTTGCTTACTTAATGTCTGTAAAGCTTTGTATCTGTCTGACTTAAAGTCTCAACTCTCAGGATGTGTGTGAAGGTAAATTTTAATTGCACAATGTTTTTGCCTATCACATAGTAGGAAATGAAATGTACACACTGAAGACAAATGGTCTCAATATGTAGGGCTTATCCAAAAATGTGACACCATAAGTGGCAATGTATGTTTTTGAGGACCGGCAAGGGCTGCTAGCACATTCAAGGGAAGCTGACACTTTACCAATGCTACATCACGCGTTGTAAGATGTTTTTGCAAATATAATATCCTACCTTACTCTTTGATTCTAATTACTTTATTTTACTTATTATCTCTCTACAGAATGTGAGCAGCAGGCACCTGCTGCACCAGTGCAGGAGGAAGTTGCCCGTGATGTGGAGGAGCCTCAGCTGGCTCCAGCTGAATATGTAAGGCAGCGGGCACTCACACACGCAGCCCAAAATCTTAAAAACGCCACTGATGCACAGAATGTTCACCTGTCACAAATATCGAGCACTGTCCAACACACGGATCAGCAAATCACCAGTCTCACTAACACACTCTCCACTTTCATGAGCACACACACCTCTTTACTGATGACACTCACCACCAAAGTGGATAATTTAAATACCACAGTGACAAATATTGCAACACTCCTGGGTCATATCTTGCATGCCCACTCCCAACGCACCTCCGCCACAATCCCTTCACCCAGCTCAGATTATTTGTTCCCCAGCCCCCATACCCAGTTGTCTGTTGGCTCCAACCTCCATGTTGAGTCTGACTCCTCCCTCCCTGGTGTGTCTGTTGCGTCCACCCTCCCTGGTGTGTCTGACTTCTCCCTCCCTGGTGTGTCTGTTGCGTCCACCCTCCCTGGTGTGTCTGTTGCGTCCACCCTCCCTGGTGTGTCTCTTGCGTCCACCCTCCCTGGTGTGTCTGACTCCTCCCTCCCTGGTGTGTGACTCCTCCCTCCCTGACCCCCAACTATGTCGTCTTATGTGTTTTGCCTTTGTCCGTGGCTTTGGCCAATCCCCTGTCGTGCCCACTTCCCCCTCCCCTGTCGTTCCCACTTCCCCCTCCCCTGTCGTGCCCACGTCCCCCTCCCCTGTCGTGCCCCCTTCCCCATCCCCTGACCCTGCACCTTCACCTCGTCGGCCACAATCCGTTTGCCTTGCCCCATTGCCTGGTTCCTCTGACTCCTCTACATCACGGGTGACAAGAAGTCGGAGTCGGGGAGCCTCCCTTGCAACCCCCTTCAAAAAGCCTCGTAAAAAATAATTTGTATTGTTATAACCAAACATTATGATTTAATATATGCCATAAATATGTTTTGTTCATGTTTTGAATAAAAATTTTGCTACTACTGAAATAATGTGTCTTTATTTGGTAAGGCATATTCCATTATGCTTTTTTACGAACAATACTTGATATCAACTCTAACCAAAGTATCATCTCCGAACACAGGGCCTGATTCGTTAACGTACTCTAACAAATATGTATGTAATGTCAGTGTGCTGACCAAAACCACGGCCCTGATTGAGTAATGAACCTAAATGTCAAGGATACATATTTCTGTATGCTACTAAAAAGCCTTTTAGAATGCAAGTGGTGCAAATTAGCAATAGGTTTAGGGCCAAAGTAAAATACTGTCTGTATCCTAATGTACCGCACAAATACTTGATAGCTTATTTGAACACTGAAATGTCCAGGTCAGCTAGGACCTCTCCTACCCCAAAATTAGTTCTCCAAACAAATTTTTGGTTTACATCCCCCTCCAAACTCACATGGTTTGGCCTTGCTTAGTTACTTTGCCTTACCTTTCCAGAATGATTCAGGGCCATGGTTTGCTGAAGAAGACTTAAACAAGAAGTGTATCAAGGTAAGCTTCTTAATGATTTTGCCACAGTGTTTCTTTATTTGCCTGAGTAAATTATTTCAAACAAAGCGTGCAACTACTACAGTGCCCCTTTAGAGGTAGGCCAAATCATCCTGTAAAGGAAGTATTGCATTTGCAAACTGTAACCTGACACAAAGGAGCCACAAAAGACAGGTGTTAATGTAACCAAATTAGTCGAATCTTTTTTTAACATTATGCCACAGGACAATTATTGTTAACTACTAATTTGTACAGGTAAGATTCTGTGCAAATTCAAAATATCTAATAAGGGATTTGTATTTAAGAATAGTGCTAATGCACAGTGTGTGGTACAACGGACGCCATTTAGCATAACACTTGTTTAAATGTAACCTCATGACCTTATTGCACTAAGCACATATAGGTTGGGTCTCACATTTGGATCTTAGCCGCACTTACCCCATCCTGCGCTGTCATATCACGGCTACCTGGGTCCCTTCTGGTCGTCTGCAACATTCCCGTCCTCCACAGTTCCATTTGTAAACAAACATACACTGTTTGTTCAGCTGCATGTGCACAGGCATCTTGGATGCAGTCAGGTGATCCTTCCAGACCAACCAGATTCGGCACCTGTGATCCTATGAAGTGATCAGCCAATAGTTGTTTGGGACAACCTATTTAAACCTGCTGCTGTGATCTGTTCATTGCCTGAACAACACACTTCTCTCCAGACGATAGTTATTGGCTCCAGTGTTTCTGTCCACATTTTCAGACTGCTCATTCCCCTGCTAGATTCGACAATCAGCAAGAACATGAGCAGGAAGATCATCCAGGCTGCTCTGTTCAGATTCAGTCCTGCTCCAGCTAGTCCCAAGGGTCCCGAATCGGGTCAAGAAATACAGACTAAAGTGACAGTTTGACACCATATAAGGGTGTATGTAGTGCTGTGTGTCTGACTAATCATGTAAAAAGCAAATGAAAAACCTTGCAGTATAGATATGGTTTGCTGAGGCAAAGAAGCACACTCTGTAATACAAGTAAGTAGACTCCACCTCACCTAGTGATGGATGTCCAAGAGGTAGTTTGTCCACCAAACGCCTCTATCCTGTAGTGACTTTTCAAAACTCTATGATCTGATCCCCCCAATCCATGATAGTTTAAACCAATCTGGAACCTTGAATACATTATTAAACCAAACTGACCTTAGAGTTTCTTACGTTATGTTCACTTTGATTCATTCATTGTTAGAGTGGCCACGTCACTTGGATTTGGCTCCCTTACAGTTTTGGAAAACATTTAAGCAAGGCCAAGCTATTTTATATAACGGCCAACTTATTATAATTTGAAGTTTGGTATGTTGTGATTTCTTTGCAATACAGACACAGGTACCCATTGCACACGTTCACCATCTATAAGCCAAATAAAGTGGATGCCTCACCTAACAATGTAAACATCAACAATATCTACCAGACATTAAACCCTCAAATGACTGTGTGCTCGGGCCAACACTCTTGGATTAGATGGTGTTGTTAAAGGAATTTGAACATGCACTCATCATCCTAAAGGGAGGATATCTGTACATTAAGGATTTGTACTTCCCTTGGCCAAGGCATGGGCAAATGCAAGAGCAGAAAATTAGCGTTAACATTGACTAGCATGTTTAAACAGACATAGGTGGTATTAGGGCGCAAACTAACACAATTTACTCCACACACATACACACACACACACATACATAGGATTTGAAGAGAAACCAAGCTGGAATGTGACTTTGGTCACTACTTTCCACTTTCAGAGGGCAATCTACCTGAAAATGGTGTTGAGAAACAATTACACATTTATACACCACAATAACATTGGAGACCTACATTGTCAGGTTCAGCAAACATGTCAGGTGACTGCTGCCTAACAATGTGTGTAATCAGACTAATGTAACTAGTGCTAATGTGGAGTATCTGTGTTGGCTGTAAGTTCAAATATAGGTGGCTCGACCAATTAGCAAACTAGGTGAGGTATTACATAACCCACCAATTAAACATTGTAAAAACACCAAGAAAAGGGTGGAGACTGGAATATTTGCTAAACCAAAGGTGGCTAACACATATTGTTATTATGGCCTTGTAGCAAGACTCCACTAGCTTAGTGCCCTAACGCATTCCCCATGATTGTTAGTGTGGGGTTTGTGTCTGGCATGTGGGTGTTGGACCACTTTGAAACAAAGTGCCACTAGCACAAGAGAAGAAGATTGTTATCCTGTTTGGGCAAGGGCCAAAAGTTGGTAGTGTTTGACCTGACACTGCTAACATTTTTGCTTTATTTCTATACGTTTACCTGTAATGGAATGCCTATATTGCTAGGCACATCCCATGTTCCCTCTAAAAGCTGAAAGTGTCCAATAAATTTACTACTAAGCAACCAAACACACATACAAACCTCCACACTATGCACATTTTCAAAAACTGAACATTAACCCCATTGAGCGTGTTTGTAGGCTATGGTGTATCTGTGGCAAAGGACAAAAGAACCACACATAGATTTAATATATTTTCAAAAACTTGTTCCACAATAGTTTGGAAAGCACTACACATGGATTTATGTGTATTAAAAGATGAATCACTGCACTATAGTAATGGTACAAAATGGCATGACAACTGATTGCTGAGACATTTGCAGCATAGGCTAGATTTATTACATATATGTACCCAAACGTGCTAACAAAAACAAAGCAAACAATTTAATGGTCTGTGTGTGTCAAAGTTCCTTGGATAAAGAGATGACAATCTGGCCAGACTGAAGAGAGACATAAGCAGGCTTGGAGCTCTGGAGAAATTCAACAACATGTAGTGAGAGACGAATTGCACAACTCCAAAATCCACACCAACGCACCCTGTTGAATGAGAATCAACAATTTAATATGCCAATATTAGCTCACACATAACTTGCATTTTGATATCGAGTTTATGACTTGTTAATCAAGAGGTTGACCACTGTATTGCCATGTGTAAAAAAGCAGGTAATATTCTACACAATAGTGTATAATAATGGCTTGTGTGTTTGGACTATATCTTGGATTCTGATTGCACTATTTGACATAATTACAAACACCAAACCCATATGTAACATAGCTACCATCTGCCCATATGTTTTGTTTGCGCAACCACACATTGCAGGCTTAGTAACGACATTATTGTATGGAGCACTCACTGGACAGTCACATTTTAGTGCTGATAACACTATACTACTTACATTTGTCAACACCCTTCACCATGGCAACATCCACCAACTCCAAAGGAAAGTGCAATGGCACAAATGCCAGCACTGCAGGCCAAGTGTAATCTAAAGGCTGTAGATATAAGAAAAACAAATAAAGTGTGTGAAATGAGCACTTCTCAACACTATATGTGCTGATCAATAAACTATAAACCTCACATGGCTAAATGAGCAGAGTTAGGGTACATTTTCGCTAGAACTATTTTGGATACGCCATTTTGACACTAGGGGACATATACATACTAGACTATTAGCACCTTTGGTGCCTCAGCTAATACAAGCATCAAGTGTGCAAAGTCTGGACTGTTTAAATTGTAGAAAACCAAACGTCAATTATGTTGCCACATTAGGCTGTAGATTAAATCTACCCCATTAACGTGCATTTAGCAAAAGACATTTAGGCTAAACTTAGAGGCATGAAGCTATACTTTCATCACACATTGTAAAGGTAAAAAACAGTTTGGCATGGTTTTTCCCCTATTATTACACATATTAAACATTTCACTATCACACCAGGTCATGTCTATTCATATTCCCATTTTGAATTACCATACCTTAGATAATCTACCCTTGACTAAGCTTGCACATGATTTGACCACAGATCTTTGAAATGTGAAGATATAAAAAGTCACAACCCCAAAGAATTACCTCAAAAATATATCTCCACAACATAGCTCCTGAAGTTGGAGCCACGCACTGCTTCATGAGGGGGGTCTCCAAGATCTTCCTTCTCCGCCTCCGCCTCCTCCTCCTCCGCCTCATCCACCCCAGCAACCTCGTCCAGGACCTCTGGTGCCCCACTCCTGATGGCAATATTATGAAACACCACACACAGAGCAATGATCTTACACACCTTCCTCGGATCATACATGAGGGCGCCACCAGACCGGTCAAGACATCTAAAACGATTCTTCAAAATGGCAAAGGCTCTTTCAATGACCGATCTGGTGGCCCTATGAGCAGAGTTATAGGCCTCCTCCCGCTCTGTGTGTGGGTTCAATATAGGAGTGAGGAGCCAAGGGCAGGAGGGATACGCATTGTCTCCTATGTAGGAAGAGAGGAAAGACAAATAAAGCAAGATTAACACTATTTAAGAGTACAACTATACCTGCAAGAAATTAAATGGTAACATTCAAATATATGAGCTGAAACTACATTCTAGCCTAAATAGTAAGGTTACAAAGTCATAATACTGTCTAATTAGCATCCAATGCAAACTACCCATGTCTATTAATGGCTGCTAAACAAAGCACAATCCACATTGGAGATTGACAATGTACACCGAACTAATAATTACACACCTGGTGGTGTCCACTATTCACAGGACACATACCCTTTGCTACTAGGTGTGTTTCAAAAATAGGCCTACATTACCATTATATATCTCACTATTGTAAACATTGATTCAATCACTCTATAGTAGCGGGAACTAAAAATACAAGGCACATGCACTATATAACACTTTGGGTAACAGTAACATCTCAAGTCCAATATTATATTTTACAACTCTAGGTTTCTCATACAATATTAGTAATAACTTAGAGTTGGCAGAACCATTATTTGCACATAATTACCAAGAAGCCACGCATCTCCGTGTGGCCTGACACCCCCATGCCTCTGTAGCAATCTAGGCCACAACTCTGAGTTACGAAACGCATAGGAGTCATGGGTACTCCCACCACATTTCGCAACCAGGTTTCGAAACAGGAGAGACGGGTCACATATGGCCTGGACATTTATTGAGTGGAAATGCTTCCGGTTCATGAAAACCGAAGAATTTCCACTCACCGGTACCAGGGCCACATGCGTCCCATCTACAGCCCCTATGACGTGCGGAAAGCCAGCTATGGTGGCAAACTGCTGCTTGATCCGCACAAGAGACTCCTCATCGAGTGGCAGATGGATAAATTGCCAGAGCCGCAACATAAACGCACTCAGGACAACCTCCAGCACACGGCTGAAGGTCGCCTGGGACATACCTGCAGCGACCCTGACTGTGCACTGGAATGAACCAGTGGCACAGAAGTGCAGTACCACCACAAGTTTGGTCAAAGGCGGTACTGCTGTCGGGATGATGCGCCTTGGCTCAAGGTCAAGCTCCACAATGCACAGGGTGTCCACGATCAGATGTGGAGCAAGCCGATAGCGACGGACAACCTCCGCATCTGGCATCCCAAAGAGGCTGACACGTGGCCTGAAGATGCACTCCCTCGGACGGCGATGTTGTTGTAGTTGCTGGTTCGGACGGGGCCGAGGAGCAGACCCCTCGTGAAACAGAATGTGGTCCAACTCCAGGAGTGCCTGTATGTGATTCAAAAGGAAAAGATTACAAACCAGCACTTAGGAGAAACGTGGACACTTGGCATTGTCTGACTTTGCCACAAATGACACAACCAATACTTACAAAGTAGTCGTAATTCATTGTCTCGCTTTTTGGTGTAAAAGGACAGTCCATAAGTAGATGGAAGTAATGTGGAACGTGACATATAAAGGAAAAAAAAAAAGGCAAACAAAACCTATTGATTGTCCAAACACCATCTATTCATATAGAACCACCACCAAAGTGCTTGCAAACGTGATACTTACCATCGCCATATACCTGTCACTACATTCGAGAGGTGTCTATGCAGTGGCGCAGGCCAAGTCTACACAGTTGCCTCAACATTCAAACTCTGCAGCTAATGAAAGACTTTCCCACTAGCCTTCAACATAAAAACCACTAGCATTAAAACCTTTCAGCATCATTTTCTATCTCTAGCTCACCAATACCTCGCCAATAAATAAACATGAGTGTGGAGCAAGGTACAACAAGAAACAGCAGCGATTAAGAAACATTTCACCATTAAGGCCTACTTACCCAGAACTGTGAAACTCCCAACAACACAGAAGTCCAAGCAAGGTATTTTTAACTAGCACTGTAATTAGTGAATTAAATGCTTGTGAGTAGGCCGGAGAGTATGCCGGACACGTCATTACGAGCACCCAGGTGCGTTCTAATTAACCAAGTGTGTTTTTGTCTAAAAGTGACCTGACATGTTAGCAAAGTTGATTCTATGTAGGGTAAGTAGAGATTCTAACGATTATTACAGATGGCATTAATGAGCTAAGCTGTTAGTGTTGTGGCAATAGTATGGGTAAAATAGTTTTAAGTACAATTATATGCCGTAAGAATCATTTACATGTGTTAAATTTATATGTGGCACGATAGTGTAGTGGTTAGGTATTCCACCCACCAATACTAAGTGTAGAAGTTCAAAGCCACAGGTTAACCCTAAGCACCAAGTGAGTTAGAAGCCTACATTAAGCATACTCCTAAAAGTAAGAATCAATATGCAAATGCTTGTATTTAGCGTAAGATTCGCAAACGCGCTCATTCTTTGCTTTTTGGTGAAGTTTTTGCAGCTCCTGCTGCTTTAGTAAAACAGTGTTTTTAATTTATGTGTGTGTTTATCTAGGGTTAATAATTTAATAGCACGTTATCCGTCATGCTGTTCATATTAATTGCAACATGACCGACTTATCAGGGCTAAGACAGCCATTCAGCTGTGCAAAATAGTTAATGTGCAGTTTGGTGTTGGTGTTTCAATGTAAAGTATACCTCAGTGAATAAAGAAATGAGCTTGCAACAACAAGGTAATGAGTTTGAACCCTGAATGATGCGTGTATGTGGCTAACCTTGGTATATTTTCAAGTTTGAGGGTATTTATACTAGGGATGAGCGCACTCGGATTTATGAAATCCGAGCCCACCCGAACGTGTCGGATCCGAGACAGATCCGGGTATTGGCGCCAAATTCAAATGTGAAACTGAGGCTCTGACTCATAATCCCGTTGTCGGATCTCGCGATACTCGGATCCTATAAATTCCCCGCTAGTCGCCGCCATCTTCACTCGGGCATTGATCAGGGTAGAGGGAGGGTGTGTTAGGTGGTCCTCTGTCCTGGTAGATCTCGTGCTGTGCTGTTTAGTTCTGTGCTGTGCTGTTTAGTTCTGTGCTGTGCTGTGCTGTGCTGTGTTCTGCAGTATCAGTCCAGTGGTGCTGTGTGCTGTGCTCTGTCCTTCTGAGGTCAGTGGTGCTGCTGGGTCCTGTGCTGTGTCCTGTTCAGTCCAGTAGTGCTGTGTCCTGTGCTCTGTGCTTCTAAGGGCATAGTTATTTCCCCAATATTCCCCTGTGTTTAAAAAAATAAAAAAAAGTTTTTTATAAAAATACCAAAAACTACTTTAATTTTTTTTAATTACCACAAAATTTGCACAACCAATCCTGCAGTATAAGCCCATTGGTACTGCAATATTACCAAGTTCACACATTCAGCAGTAAAAGTCCAGTGGTACTGCAATATTACAAAGTTTACACATTCTGCAGTATCAATCCAGTGGTGCTGTGTCCTGTGCTCTGTCCTGCTGAGTTCCGTAGTGCTGCTGGGTCCTGTGCCGTGTCCTGTTCAGTCCAGTGGTGCTGTGTCCTGTGCTCTGTGCTTCTAAGGGCATAGTTATTTCCCCATTATTCCCAAGTTTTTAAAAAATAAAAAAAAAGTAAAAAAAAAAAAATATATATAATAATTATAACCAAATTTGCAAAACCAATCCAGCAGTATAAGTCCATTGGTACTGCAATATTACAAAGTTCACACATTCTGCAGTATCAGTCCAGTGGTGCTGTGTCCTGTGCTCTGTCCTGCTGAGGTCCGTAGTGCTGCTGGGTCCTGTGCCGTGTCCTGTTCAGTCCAGTGGTGCTGTGTCCTGTGCTCTGTGCTTCTAAGGGCATAGTTATTTCCCCATTATTCCCAAGTTTTTAAAAAATAAAAAAAAGTAAAAAAAAATAAAAAATTAAAAAAAAATAAAAATATATGATAATTATAACCAAATTTGCAAAACCAATCCAGCAGTATAAGTCCATTGGTACTGCAATATTACAAAGTTCACACATTCTGCAGTATCAGTCCAGTGGTGCTGTGTCCTGTGCTCTGTCCTGCTGAGTTCCGTAGTGCTGCTGGGTCCTGTGCCGTGTCCTGTTCAGTCCAGTGGTGCTGTGTCCTGTGCTCTGTGCTTCTAAGGGCATAGTTATTTCCCCACTATTCCCAAGTTTTTTAAAAATAAAAAAAAAGTAAAAAAATAAAAAAAATTAAAAAAAAAAAATATATATAATAGTTATAACCAAATTTGCCATACCAATACAGCAGTATAAGTCCATTGGTACTGCAATATTACACATTCTGCAGTATCTTGTGCTACATATAATGGAGACCAAAAATTTGGAGGATAAAGTAGGGAAAGATCAAGACCCACTTCCTCCTAATGCTGAAGCTGCTGCCACTAGTCATGACATAGACGATGAAATGCCATCAACGTCGTCTTCCAAGCCCGATGTCCAATCTCGTAGTACCGGGCATGTAAAATCCAAAAAGCCCAAGTTAAGAAAAAGTAGCAAAAAGAGAAACTTAAAATCATCTGAGGAGAAACGTAAAGTTGCCAATATGCCATTTACGACACGGAGTGGCAAGGAACGGCTTAGGCCCTGGCCCGTGTTCATGACTAGTGGTTCAGCTTCACCCACGGATCTTAGCCCTCCTCCTCCTCCCCCCCCCCTACAAAAAATTGAAGAGAGTTATGCTGTCAGCAACAAAACAGCAAACAACTCTGCCTTCTAAAGAGAAATTATCACAAATCCACAAGGCGAGTCCAAGGATGTTGGTGGTTGTCAAGCCTGACCTTCCCATCACTGTACGGGAAGAGGTGGCTCGGGAGGAGGCTATTGATGATGTAGCTGGCGCTGTGGAGGAACTTGATGATGAGGATGGTGATGTGGTTATTGTAAATGAGGCACCAGGGGGGGAAACAGCTGATGTCCATGGGATGAAAAAGCCCATCGTCATGCCTGGTCAGAAGACCAAAAAATGCACCTCTTCGGTCTGGAGTTATTTTTATCCAAATCCAGACAACCAATGTATGGCCATATGTAGCTTATGTAAAGCTCAAATAAGCAGGGGTAAGGATCTTGCCCACCTAGGAACATCCTCCCTTATACGTCACCTGAATAACCTTCATAGTTCAGTGGTTAGTTCAGGAACTGGGGCTAGGACCCTCATCAGTACAGGGACACCTAAATCCCGTGGTGCAGTTGGATACACACCAGCAACACCCTCCTCGTCAACTTCCTCCACAATCTCCATCAGATTCAGTCCTGCAGCCCAAGTCAGCAGCCAGACTGAGTCCTCCTCAATACGGGATTCATCCGAGGAATCCTGCAGCGGTACGCCTACTACTGCCACTGCTGCTGTTGCTGCTGTTAGTCGGTCATCTTCCCAGAGGGGAAGTCGTAAGACCGCTAAGTCTTTCACAAAACAATTGACCGTCCAACAGTCGTTTGCCATGACCACAAAATACGATAGTAGTCACCCTATTGCAAAGCGTATAACTGCGGCTGTAACTGCAATGTTGGTGTTAGACGTGCGCCCGGTGTCCGCCATCAGTGGAGTTGGATTTAGAGGGTTGATGGAGGTATTGTGTCCCCGGTACCAAATCCCGTCGAGATTCCACTTCACTAGTGTCACTCACCGGACCGTGAGTGCCTCTTCCCGGACATTTAGGAACCGTGGCCGTCCACCATCTTGAGGGTCTGCGCATGCGCAGCCCTTTTCTATACTTCAGTGTATACCCCTTTAACTCAATTGGCAGATCAGGCAACACTCCCTATATTAAGCACCTGTGGTCAACACCACGTTGCCTGATCTTGGAGTCTCATTCCTCATGAGTCTCTGAAGGTGTTCCTGTATTACTCGTGTATTCAGCGCTGCTGATTCCTGTGGTTTCCAAACCACTTCTACTACTGTGGTTCCATACCACTTCTACCATCAACTGTATCATCATGACTGTTTGCTGATTCCTATCCGCTGCCTCCGTGCACTACAGTCTTCTAAACCACTTCAACGTTATTTTATATCAATGTGACTGTTTGCTCATTGCTATCCGCTGCCTCCGTGCACTCCAGCTTTTACCTCACTCACCTGCTTCTCATCAAGTCTGTTTGCTGATTCCTATCCGCTGCCTCCGTGCACTACAGTCTCCTGCTTGCAACTCGCCTGTGTTCAACATCGTGACTGCCAGCTGATTACTATCCGCTGCCTCTGTGTACTACAGTCTCCTGCTTGCAACTCGCCTGTGTTCAACATCGTGACTGCCAGCTGACTGCTATCCGCTGCCTCTGTGCACTACAGTCTCCTGCTTGCAACTCGCCTGTGTTCAACATCGTGACTGCCAGCTGATTACTATCCGCTGCCTCCGTGCACTATAGTCTCATCTCATCTTTGCTGTGACTTCCTCGAGACTGCCGCTTTCATTACCATCTGCTACACTTCGTGATCAACAGCTCCTGCCCTGCGCTGCACTCCTGTTTCCCATCGCTGTTGGTTCCTGTGGTTGCTACTGGTTACCTCCGTGTGCCGCTGAGTCCTGCTGCGGTGGTCAACGCTATCGTCCATCTCCTGCTGATCCACTCTCCACGCCTTCACGTGTTCCACTGGTCTCTACCCTCCTGTCAGCATTGGATTTGTATCTCATCTACTACCCTCTGCTGGATCATCTCCATTCTCCTGGGTCCCCTATGAGTCCAGTTCCACGTGTTGCTGACTCCTGTGGATTCGTGTCCCTGTTGGTCTACTCACCTGTGCGCTGCACCTGCTAGACCGCTGCTTCACCTATCCAGGGACTTCCTATCCAGTCGGCCTCCAGCCGCTCAGGTACCGCTGCAATCCCATCTGACTGCTACTGCTGAACCACGGTATGCATACTTCTCATTGACTGTGCTGTGTATTGCATATCTTGCTGGACTGTGTTTGGTTCTCTCTGGAGTCTGCTATCCGCTGAGTCTATTGCCATCATTGACTGTGTTATCATTGTGCTGGACTACTTCAAGAGACTTTCTAGATTGCAGACCTGATCAGTCATTTATATATATATATATCTATATTGCGCATATTACTGTGGATCGTGTATAAGGTGCCTGTGTATATCCTGTGTTGCAGTCTTCCCCCGTGCACCTCCTCACATATATATTCAGTGGTACAACTTGCTGATGTCAGACCACTGATCCCTGTTTCCGGTATCACCTGTTCCATTATCCTCTCACATAGCAGTGGTACAACTTGCTACCGCAGACCACTGACTACCTGGATACCTCCACTTGGAGTCCATTCCTTCACTCAGACAGCGGTACAACTTGCTACCCGCAGACCGCTGACTCTCATCACCTCCTTGTTTCTGTTGGACATTCCTCCTCACTATAGCAGTGGTACAACTTGCTATCGCAGACCACTGACTACCTTCACGTGTCCTTGTCCATACAGTTCCTTGTGTATCATTACCTCAGTATTACCAGTGTTGCTAGTCATAGACTTTCCTGAGCATCTCATCGGCCATCATTTCATGTTCCGTGATCACCCAGCTACCAGAGTACCCTATTACCATCTACATTGCTCTGGTAAGCCTACCATCTGGTGATCCCTGGGTAAAGACTCCTAGTGCCCGTGACAGTAAGATCAGGCCATGACAGACCCAGATGTGGAACCTACCGCCAAAGAGATGCTGCAACATCTGGTTAGCCGTGTGGAGCAACAGGATGCCCGCCAACAGCTGTTACTTCAGTGTTATCAGTCATTAACCTCCCAAGGAACATCTGGACAGACTGTGACAGCTACTACTGAAGCTCCTGTGCTTTCCTCCGTTTCCCCATTGCCATCCCAGGTGTCTATAGCTTCCACGCTTCACCTGCCTACTCCGTCAAAGTACGATGGAGACCCCAAAACTTGTAGGGGTTTCCTTAACCAATGTTCAGTCCATTTTGAGCTCCAACCTCAAAATTTTTCTACCCATCGTTCCAGAGTGGCCTATCTTATCTCTTTGTTTTCAGGACAAGCCCTGGCTTGGGCCTCCCCTCTGTGGGAGAGGAACGATCCAATATTACAAGATAGTGCCAAATTCATTTCTACATTCCGAAGTGTGTTCGATGAACCAGGTCGTGTGACCTCCGCTGCTTCCAGCATCCTCCGTCTGCGACAAGGATCTCATACTGTAGGCCAGTACGTCATTCAATTTAGGATCTTAGCCTCTGAACTTCAGTGGAACACTGAAGCCCTAGTTGCCGCCTTCTGGCAGGGGCTTTCCGATAAAATTAAAGATGCACTGACTACCCAAGAGCTTCCTTCGTCACTTGAAGATTTGATCTCTCTATGCCATCGTGTTGATATGAGATTTCGTGAAAGAGAGGCTGAGAAAACGACTTCTGCTAAAGCACCTTTTCGCTCTAACCCCCAATTTCGTCCAGTGTCACCCGCTGTGATTCCCATGGAGATAGGACGTTCCAAGTTATCTTCTGAGGAGAGGAAACGAAGAGTCAAGAATAGACTCTGTATCTATTGTGCTGATTCCACTCATGTCCTCAGCTCCTGCCCTAAGAGATCGGGAAATGCCAGGCCCTAACTAGTTCTGGAGAGGTGAAGTTAGGGTCCCTGGAGTCCTCTCCATCGTCTATGAAATCTAAAGTCTGCGCTTTTGATGTGACTATTTCCTTTGCTACCAAAACCTTTGAGTCACAGGCATTGATTGATTCCGGAGCAGCAGGAAATTTTATTTCCAAATCGTTAGTTAATCAATGGTCTCTACCAATGATTACCTTAAAAACTCCCATTACTGTGACGGCTATCGATGGATCACGTCTCATCAACGGTCTCATCACTCAGAGTACGTCTCCAGTAACCCTTCAGATTGGTGCTCTGCATCATGAAGAGATATCGTTTTTAATTCTTCCTGTTACGACAAGTCCGATTGTCCTAGGCCTTCCATGGCTTCAGTGTCACTCTCCCCAGATTGACTGGCGCACCCCTCAAGTCACGTCTTGGGGGCCTGAATGTCACCATCATTGCCTTTCCCAAGTCATTCCTCTCAAGGTACAGCAAGCTTCCATCTCAGCTATTTCACCGGGACTCCCTCCTCAATATGCTTCATTTACCGATGTTTTTGATAAAGCTCAGTCTGAACGTCTTCCTCCTCATCGTTCTTGGGATTGTCCGATTGATCTTCTTCCTGGCAAGACTCCTCCCAGGGGCCGGGTCTATCCACTCTCGTTACCTGAAACTCAAGCTACATCTGAATATATACGGGAGAACCTCCAGCGTGGGTTCATTCGACCTTCCACCTCGCCCGCTGGAGCTGGGTTCTTCTTTGTCAAAAAGAAGGATGGATCATTACGCCCTTGTATAGATTTTCGTGGACTCAATGCCATTACTATCAAGAATCGGTATCCCATTCCGTTGATCACTGAGCTATTTGACCGCATCAAGGGAGCCCGTATTTTTACTAAGTTGGATCTTCGTGGTGCCTACAATTTAATCAGAATCCGTTCCGGTGACGAATGGAAGACAGCGTTTAACACCAGAGACGGGCATTACGAATATCTGGTAATGCCTTTCGGGCTATGTAATGCCCCCGCTGTTTTTCAGGGCTTCATCAATGAGATTTTTCGGGACTTATTATATGTATGTGTCGTCGTCTACCTGGACGACATATTGATTTTTTCACAGGACCTGCCTTCTCACCACCAACATGTGGCAGAAGTCCTCTCCAGGCTACGGAAAAATCCATTGTTCTGTAAATTAGAAAAATGTTCATTCGAATTACCCCAGATTCCATTCTTGGGGTATATTGTTTCCGGAGTTGGTCTGAAGATGGATCCTGACAAAGTAAATGCTGTACTACATTGGCCCCAGCCAACTACTCTTCGTGCCATCCAGCGTTTTTTAGGTTTTGCCAATTACTATAGACGCTTCATTCAAGACTTTTCTTCCATTGCATCTCCTATTGTGGCCCTGACTCGAAAAGGGGCTAATCCTAAGCAATGGTCTACTGAGGCTATTCAAGCCTTTCAAACATTAAAAGAGTCCTTCTCTTCGGCTCCAATCCTTCGTCAGCCTGATGTGACACTCCCCTTTTTTCTAGAAGTAGATGCCTCTAATGTGGGCTTAGGAGCTATTCTCTCCCAACGCTCGGAACAGCAAAAATTCCACCCTTGTGCCTTCTATTCTCGGGGTCTCCTACCCGCAGAGAAGAATTATACCATCGGAGACAAGGAATTACTGGCTATCAAAGCCGCATTAGAGGAATGGAGATACTTGTTGGAGGGAGCTCGCCATCCGGTGACGATCTTCACGGATCATAAGAACTTGTCATATCTCCAGTCTGCCCAATGCTTGAACCCTCGTCAAGCAAGATGGTCTCTTTTCTTTTCCCGTTTTGAATTAATAATTACCTTCAAACCAGCTGCCAAGAACAAAAAAGCTGATGCCTTATCTAGAGCCTTTGTTACGTCCTCTGATATAGAAGAGGTTTCCAACCATACCATTCTAGACCCCAAATGTATCTCACTGGCTGCTTCATCCACCAAAACGCTACCATTTGGGAAGACCCTCGTGCCTCCTACTCTAAGGAGGAAAATCCTTTCGTGGTTCCATGCCTCTCGTTTTTCTGGACACGCCGGTGAACACAAGACTTTTGAGATCCTCTCTCGAAGTTACTGGTGGCCTTCAATGAGGAGAGACGTCAAAGAGTTCATTGCTTCCTGTGAATTATGTTCGCAATTCAAATCCTCCCGCAGAACCCCAGCAGGGTTGCTGCGACCACTACCCATTCCGTCCAAACCATGGACCCATATTAGTATGGATTTCGTTACTGACTTACCACCTAGTAAGAACCATAACACTATTTGGGTGGTAGTGGACAGATTTTCGAAGATGGCTCATTTCATCCCTCTGTCTGGTTTGCCTTCCTCGTCTATCCTGGCTGAACATTTCATTAAAGAGATCTTCCGTATCCATGGATGTCCATCTGAGATTGTGTCTGATAGAGGAGTACAATTCGTGTCCAGATTCTGGCGAGCCCTTTGTAAAACCTTGGGCATACGATTAGCACTCTCATCTTCTTACCATCCACAATCCAATGGACAAACCGAACGTGTCAATCAAGATCTTGAGACTTTTATAAGGATATTTTCATCAGCCAATCAAGACAACTGGGTAGAGTTACTCCCTTGGGCTGAGTTCGCCCATAACAACATGTACCATGAGTCATCATCCAAAACTCCATTCTTTGTGGTCTACGGTCACCATCCGTCTTTTCCGGAATTTCCTGCCCTCCCGCCCACCCAAGTTCCTGCGGTGGAAACTGTTTGTCAGACCTTTAAAAATATCTGGTCTCAGGTCAGAACCTGTTTAAAGAAGACATCTGTCAAATATAAATCTTTCGCTGATAAGAAGAGGCGGGCTATTCCACCACTAAAAATTGGAGATCGTGTCTGGTTATCCACAAAAAATATTCGTTTGAAGGTTCCATCCATGAAATTCGCCCCTCGTTTTATTGGTCCATATAGGATCATTCAAGTTATCAATCCAGTATGTGTGAAACTCCTTCTTCCTAAGAGTCTTCGGATTTCTAATGCCTTCCATGTATCTTTGCTCAAACCTCTTATTATCAACCGTTTTTCAACTCCTCCCTCAGCTCCGCAGCCAGTTCAAGTTCATCAGGAGGAGGATTTTGAGATTACCGAGGTACTAGATGCAAAAATTTCGCGAGGAGTCCTCCACTTCCTCGTTCATTGGAAGGGCTTTGGTCCTGAGGAGCGCTCTTGGATCAAAGCTGAAGATCTTAATGCTCCTGCCCTTTTGAAGAAGTTTTACTCCAAAAATCCGGACAAGCCCGGTTCCAGGCGTTCTGTGCCCACCTTTAAAAGGGGGGGTACTGTCACTCACCGGACCGTGAGTGCCTCTTCCCGGACATTTAGGAACCGTGGCCGTCCACCATCTTGAGGGTCTGCGCATGCGCAGCCCTTTTCTATACTTCAGTGTATACCCCTTTAACTCAATTGGCAGATCAGGCAACACTCCCTATATTAAGCACCTGTGGTCAACACCACGTTGCCTGATCTTGGAGTCTCATTCCTCATGAGTCTCTGAAGGTGTTCCTGTATTACTCGTGTATTCAGCGCTGCTGATTCCTGTGGTTTCCAAACCACTTCTACTACTGTGGTTCCATACCACTTCTACCATCAACTGTATCATCATGACTGTTTGCTGATTCCTATCCGCTGCCTCCGTGCACTACAGTCTTCTAAACCACTTCAACGTTATTTTATATCAATGTGACTGTTTGCTCATTGCTATCCGCTGCCTCCGTGCACTCCAGCTTTTACCTCACTCACCTGCTTCTCATCAAGTCTGTTTGCTGATTCCTATCCGCTGCCTCCGTGCACTACAGTCTCCTGCTTGCAACTCGCCTGTGTTCAACATCGTGACTGCCAGCTGATTACTATCCGCTGCCTCTGTGTACTACAGTCTCCTGCTTGCAACTCGCCTGTGTTCAACATCGTGACTGCCAGCTGACTGCTATCCGCTGCCTCTGTGCACTACAGTCTCCTGCTTGCAACTCGCCTGTGTTCAACATCGTGACTGCCAGCTGATTACTATCCGCTGCCTCCGTGCACTATAGTCTCATCTCATCTTTGCTGTGACTTCCTCGAGACTGCCGCTTTCATTACCATCTGCTACACTTCGTGATCAACAGCTCCTGCCCTGCGCTGCACTCCTGTTTCCCATCGCTGTTGGTTCCTGTGGTTGCTACTGGTTACCTCCGTGTGCCGCTGAGTCCTGCTGCGGTGGTCAACGCTATCGTCCATCTCCTGCTGATCCACTCTCCACGCCTTCACGTGTTCCACTGGTCTCTACCCTCCTGTCAGCATTGGATTTGTATCTCATCTACTACCCTCTGCTGGATCATCTCCATTCTCCTGGGTCCCCTATGAGTCCAGTTCCACGTGTTGCTGACTCCTGTGGATTCGTGTCCCTGTTGGTCTACTCACCTGTGCGCTGCACCTGCTAGACCGCTGCTTCACCTATCCAGGGACTTCCTATCCAGTCGGCCTCCAGCCGCTCAGGTACCGCTGCAATCCCATCTGACTGCTACTGCTGAACCACGGTATGCATACTTCTCATTGACTGTGCTGTGTATTGCATATCTTGCTGGACTGTGTTTGGTTCTCTCTGGAGTCTGCTATCCGCTGAGTCTATTGCCATCATTGACTGTGTTATCATTGTGCTGGACTACTTCAAGAGACTTTCTAGATTGCAGACCTGATCAGTCATTTATATATATATATATCTATATTGCGCATATTACTGTGGATCGTGTATAAGGTGCCTGTGTATATCCTGTGTTGCAGTCTTCCCCCGTGCACCTCCTCACATATATATTCAGTGGTACAACTTGCTGATGTCAGACCACTGATCCCTGTTTCCGGTATCACCTGTTCCATTATCCTCTCACATAGCAGTGGTACAACTTGCTACCGCAGACCACTGACTACCTGGATACCTCCACTTGGAGTCCATTCCTTCACTCAGACAGCGGTACAACTTGCTACCCGCAGACCGCTGACTCTCATCACCTCCTTGTTTCTGTTGGACATTCCTCCTCACTATAGCAGTGGTACAACTTGCTATCGCAGACCACTGACTACCTTCACGTGTCCTTGTCCATACAGTTCCTTGTGTATCATTACCTCAGTATTACCAGTGTTGCTAGTCATAGACTTTCCTGAGCATCTCATCGGCCATCATTTCATGTTCCGTGATCACCCAGCTACCAGAGTACCCTATTACCATCTACATTGCTCTGGTAAGCCTACCATCTGGTGATCCCTGGGTAAAGACTCCTAGTGCCCGTGACAACTAGGCAGGCGATACCAAAAATGTACAGAGAAGTACGATCAAGTGTCCTCAGTGCTCTTAAAAATGCGGTTGTACCCACTGTCCACTTAACCACGGACATGTGGACAAGTGGTTCTGGGCACACGAAGGACTATATGACTGTGACAGCCCACTGGGTAGATGCATCCCCTTCCGCAGCAACAGCAACAGCTGCATCAGTAGCAGCATCTACAAAATGGCTGCTCATGCAAAGGCAGGCAACATTGTGTATTACAGGCTTTAATAAGAGGCACAACGCTGACAACATATTAGAGAAAATGAGGGAAATTATCTCCCAGTGGCTTACCCCACTTAGACTCTCATGGGGATTTGTGGTGTCAGACAATGCCAGTAACATTGTGCGGGCATTAAATATGGGCAATTTCCAGCACGTCCCATGTTTTGCCCACACCATTAATTTGGTGGTGCAGCATTACCTCAAGAGTGACAGGGGTGTGCAGGAGATGCTTGCGGTGGCGCGCAAAATTGCTGGACACTTTCGGCATTCAGCCAGTGCCTACCGCAGACTAGAGGCACATCAAAAAAGCATGAACCTGCCCTGCCATCACCTCAAACAAGAGGTTGTGACGCGCTGGAACTCCACCCTCTATATGCTGCAGAGGATGGAGGAGCAGCAAAAGGCCATTCAGGCCTACACAGCCACCTACGACATAGGCAAAGGAGTGGGGATGCGCCTCAGTCAAGCGCAGTGGAGACTGATTTCCGTGTTGTGCAAGGTTCTGCAGCCATTTGAACTTGCCACACGAGAAGTCAGTTCCGACACTGCCAGCTTGAGTCAGGTCATTCCCCTGATCAGGCTGTTGCAGAAGCAGCTGGAGAAAGTGAGGGAGGAGCTGGTAAGCCATTGCGATTACACCAAGCATGTAGCTCTTGTGGATGTAGCCCTTCATACGCTTTGCCAGGATCCGAGGGTGGTCACTCTTTTAAAGTCAGAGGAATACATTCTGGCCACCGTGCTCGATCCTCGGTTTAAAGCGTATGTTGTGTCTCTGTTTCCGGCGGACACAAGTCTACAGCGGTGCAAAGACCTGCTGGTCAGGAGATTGTCCTCTGAAGAGGACCGTGACATGCCAACAGCTCCACCCTCATTTTCTTCCACATCTATGGCTGCGAGGAAAAAGCTCAGTTTTCCCAAAAGAGGCACTGGCGGGGATGCTGATAACATCTGGTCCGGACTGAAGGACCTGCCAACCATTGCAGACATGTCTACTCTCGCTGCATTAATGCTGTCACAATAGAAAAAATTGTGGATGATTACTTTGCTGACACCATCCAAGTAGACATGTCAGACAGTCCATATTGTTACTGGCAGGAAAAAAAGGCAGTTTGGAAGCCCCTGTACAAACTGGCTCTATTTTACCTGAGTTGTCCCCCCTCCAGTGTGTACTCGGAAAGAGTTTTTAGTGCAGCGGGGAACCTGGTCAGTGAGCGGCGAAGGAGGTTGCTTCCTCACAACGTTGAAAAAATGATGTTTATAAAAATGAATAATCAATTCCTCAATGAAGTATAGCACTGCCCTCCAGATACTACAGAGGGACCTGTGGTTGTGGAGTCCAGCGGGGACGAATTGATAATGTGTGATGAGGAGGAAGTACACACTGTAGGGGGAGAGGAATCAGAGGTTGAGGATGAGGACGACATCTTGCCTCAGTAGAGCCTGTTTAGTCTGTACAGGGAGAGATGAATAGCTTTTTTGGTGTGGGGGCCCAAACAAACCAATCATTTCAGCCAAAGTTGTTTGGTAGGCCCTGTCGCTGAAATGATTGGTTTGTTAAAGTGTGCATGTCCTATTTCAACAACATAAGGGTGGGTGTGAGGGCCCAAGGACAATTCCATCTTGGAACTTTTTTTTTTGCATTATATGACCAATCAACAGTCGTTTGCCATGTTCAAAAAGTAAAACCAAATTTTAAAAAATTCAAGAAATTAAACCAAAAGTAAAATGCCGTGTCCTAATTTAAAACAAGAGGTATTGACGTGCTCTAAAACTACTGTATTGTTGTTTATATTTTATAAACACTACACTTGAAAGCTTGAGTCTTTCAATAAAAAAGTAACTGTCCATTGCACGAATATTTGCAACAGGGACAATTTTAGGGTTAAGAAAGTCAACTAATAACACTTCGACGCTGTCTGTCTTTATAAACACTACACTTGGAAGTTGGAGGAGGTATTGTGGCCCCGGCACCAAATTTACTACCGGGGCCACTCCACTGTGCAGTTCATATTTAGGTGTATCAGATATTAAACAACGGTGACAGTTGATGCCCAATTTTTTAATTATATTGTGGCCTCGGTACCAAATTGTGTACCGGGGCCACCACACTACGCAGTCCAGATACTTGTTTGGTGGAATTCAGACCAGTTGAGGGTTTTATTATTATATTGTGGGGACCACTCTATCTATACCACACTACAACTCTATACCACTCTATTTCATACTTTAATTCTATTTAATACTTTAATTCTATTTCATACTTTAATTCTATTTAATACTTTAATTCTATTTCATACTTTAATTCTATTTAATACTTTAATTCTATTACTAATTACCATAAAGAGGAACTGCCGCTTCTATTTAATACTTTAATTCTATTAGTAGTTACCATAAAGAGGAACAAAATAAACCAATTTTACCAAAAGTATAATATGACTTAGACTTACAAACACTACACTTGAAAGATGGTGCCTTTAAATGAAAAAGTCAGTCTTCATTGCACGACTATGTGCAACAGGGACAGTTTTTTGGTTTACAAAGTCAACCAATAACACTTGGACCCTGTCTGTCTTTAACATACTTGATGGGATCTCAATGACGAATTGTCTGTACCATGTTTGGAGGAGGTATTGTGGCCCCGGTATCAAATTGGGTACCGGGGCCACCCCACTACGCAGTCCAGATACTTGTTTGGTGGAATTCTGACACATGGAGGGTTTTTTAATTATATTGTGGCCTCGGTACCAAATTGTGTACCGGGGCCACCACACTACGCAGTCAAGATAGATAGATGCGTATCATAGATAAAGTACATTCAGTGGTGTGGGGCAAATTGAAAAATATTCAAAATGCACTGACATTATCAAAAACAAGAGGTTGTCACACGCTAAAACTCCAACATGTATATGATGGAGAGGATGGAGGAGCAGCCGTATGTGTAGTGTAATGCAGACCTGTTGAAGGTTTTTTATATATTTTATTGTGGTGCCCAGTGCCCACTCCTCTAGGCAGTCCAGATACATTTATTGGTGCGATTCATAAAAGTTCAGGGTTTTTAATATATATTGTGGTGACCCACTCCTCTACGCAGTCCAGGTACATTTATTGGTGCGATTCATAAAAGTTGATGGTTTTCTTATTATATATATTGTGGTGACCCACTCCTCTACGCAGTCCAGGTACATTTATTGGTGCGATTCATAAAAGTTCAGGGTTTTTAATATATTGTGGTGACCCACTCCTCTACGCAGTCCAGGTACATTTATTGGTGCGAATCATAAAAGTTCAGGGTTTTTAATATATATTGTGGTGACCCACTCCTCTACGCAGTCCAGGTACATTTATTGGTGCGATTCATAAAAGTTCAGGGTTTTTAATATATTGTGGTGACCCACTCCTCTACGCAGTCCAGGTACATTTATTGGTGCGAATCAAACAAGTTGATGGTTTTCTTATTATATATATTGTGGTGACCCACTCCTCTACGCAGTCCAGGTACATTTATTGGTGCGATTCATAAAAGTTCAGGGTTTTTAATATATAGTGGTGACCCACTCCTCTACGCAGTCCAGGTACATTTATTGGTGCGAATCATAAAAGTTCAGGGTTTTTAATATATATTGTGGTGACCCACTCCTCTACGCAGTCCAGGTACATTTATTGGTGCGATTCATAAAAGTTGATGGTTTTCTTATTATATATATTGTGGTGACCCACTCCTCTACGCAGTCCAGGTACATTTATTGGTGCGATTCATAAAAGTTCAGGGTTTTTAATATATTGTGGTGACCCACTCCTCTACGCAGTCCAGGTACATTTATTGGTGCGATTCATAAAAGTTCAGGGTTTTTAATATATTGTGGTGACCCACTCCTCTACGCAGTCCAGGTACATTTATTGGTGCGATTCATAAAAGTTCAGGGTTTTTAATATATTGTGGTGACCCACTCCTCTACGCAGTCCAGGTACATTTATTGGTGCGATTCATAAAAGTTCAGGGTTTTTAATATATTGTGGTGACCCACTCCTCTACGCAGTCCAAGTACATTTATTGGTGCGATTCATAAAAGTTCAGGGTTTTTAATATATATTGTGGTGACCCACTCCTCTACGCAGTCCAGGTACATTTATTGGTGCGAATCATAAAAGTTCAGGGTTTTTAATATATATTGTGGTGACCCACTCCTCTACGCAGTCCAGGTACATTTATTGGTGCGATTCATAAAAGTTCAGGGTTTTTAATATATATTGTGGTGACCCACTCCTCTACGCAGTCCAGGTACATTTATTGGTGCGATTCATAAAAGTTCAGGGTTTTTAATATATATTGTGGTGACCCACTCCTCTACGCAGTCCAGGTACATTTATTGGTGCGAATCATAAAAGTTCAGGGTTTTTAATATATATTGTGGTGACCCACTCCTCTACGCAGTACAGGTACATTTATTGGTGCGATTCATAAAAGTTCAGGGTTTTTAATATATATTGTGGTGACCCACTCCTCTACGCAGTCCAGGTACATTTATTGGTGCGAATCATAAAAGTTCAGGGTTTTTAATATATATTGTGGTGACCCACTCCTCTACGCAGTCCAGGTACATTTATTGGTGCGATTCATAAAAGTTCAGGGTTTTTAATATATTGTGGTGACCCACTCCTCTACGCAGTCCAGGTACATTTATTGGTGCGATTCATAAAAGTTCAGGGTTTTTAATATATTGTGGTGACCCACTCCTCTACGCAGTCCAGGTACATTTATTGGTGCGATTCATAAAAGTTCAGGGTTTTTAATATATTGTGGTGACCCACTCCTCTACGCAGTCCAGGTACATTTATTGGTGCGAATCAAACAAGTTGATGGTTTTCTTATTATATATATTGTGGTGACCCACTCCTCTACGCAGTCCAGGTACATTTATTGGTGCGAATCATAAAAGTTCAGGGTTTTTAATATATATTGTGGTGACCCACTCCTCTACGCAGTCCAGGTACATTTATTGGTGCGATTCATAAAAGTTCAGGGTTTTTAATATATATTGTGGTGACCCACTCCTCTACGCAGTCCAGGTACATTTATTGGTGCGATTCATAAAAGTTCAGGGTTTTTAATATATATTGTGGTGACCCACTCCTCTACGCAGTCCAGGTACATTTATTGGTGCGAATCATAAAAGTTCAGGGTTTTTAATATATATTGTGGTGACCCACTCCTCTACGCAGTCCAGAAAGATACCTTGTTGCAACGTTTTGGACTAATAACTATATTGTGAGGTGTTCAGAATACACTGTAAATTAGTGGAAATGCTTGTTATTGAATGTTATTGAGGTTAATAATAGCCTAGGAGTGAAAATAAGCCCAAAAACTTGATTTTTAAACTTTTTATGTTTTTTTCAAAAAAAATCCGAATCCAAAACCTTAAATCCGAACCGAGACCTTTCGTCAAGTGTTTTGCGAGACAAATCCGAACCCCAAAAATAACGAAAATCCGGATCCAAAACACAAAACACGAGACCTCAAAAGTCGCCGGTGCACATCCCTAATTTATACCATTCTGTGACTTATCTAAGAGTGACTTAGTATATGTTTTGGTGTGTTAGGTGGCTATATGTCATGTTGAACAGTGTTATCAGCTACAACACAGCAAAGCAGTTGTTGGCAAAGACTTGATTTCAAAGACATAGGAATTCTGTACTGGCAACAGTGGAAAAAGCTAAGTGCTCCACCAAATCAAATATTAGAAATGGGAGCAATAACCGTTTTACTTTTGGTTTGTATTAATCAACATGGATATATTTCTATATGCATACATTTTGACTCTGCATGCACCAAATCTTTCTGGGTATAATATTTCAAAGTATAGGCATTTTTCCCCATGTTTTAAGGAAACCAACTTATGCTAGAAGTTGCTGGTCATCTTTCATTTGTATTCTATTCCCTTGACATCACCACTTGTACAATGGTGTAGCAGTTAGGCAATCCACCTTGCAAGCTTTCTACGTGGGTTCAAGTCCTCACCAATTCTCTTGGCTCTTAGGGATCATTAATATCCTTACACTATTCGTCTTGCTGTTAAAAGTGTCCCTGTGGTAATAGTACGCTTGTTGTAAATCGCTAAAATATAGTTTAGAGTTATTATATGTCTATTATTATTATTTGTTATTGCAAACGCACCATCACCAACTGTCAAATCAGGCATGTAACATATTGACACTAATGATATTGGTAATTGTTGAGAATCGTAGGAGATTTATAATAAATATTTATGGCAAAGTCTATTGTTTGGCCAACATTTTAAATCAAATGAAATAATTACCCATGCAGTGTGCACACCATTCCGGCAGCCGGAATAAATGTGGAATGCACTGAGGCAACCATTCCGGCAGCCGGAATGAATGTGGAATGCACTGAGACAACCATTCCGGCAGCCGGAATTAATGTGGAATGCACTGAGGCAACCATTCCGGCAGTGGAATGCACTGTGAACTGGATTCTCCCCATAATGCTGAGAAGATATGTGGCTAGCATACCAAAGTGCAGTGTACAGGCCTATAAAAGCCAGTCCTCTTTACTGAAGAGGCAGTAAGCAGCAGAGGGCGCTCTTTTCAGCTAACTAATTCCGGAATTCCGGCAGTTCCGGATTGAGGCCAAAGGGCCAAAATAACATCAAACATGTTGCACTTGCGAATTGCATTGATTAGAAAAGTGTATGTAAAGAAAAAAGGCTTAATTTACACAAACATACTAATGGAACATTTGTAAGATATCTAAAATCCCAATAAATATTTTTTTTTTATTAAAAAAAAAAATGGCAAAAACAGTCTGTAATGATATGTATGTATGTTGTGCATAATTCGTTTTGCGTTTTAAACGCAAAAGATGCTCCTAAAGGCATTTAATAGTTGTTTTAGCTAGCTGTATTGGAAATAAACATGACCCTGGCCTTCCTTAACTTTTGTGAAAGATTTAAGACAGGAGTGACGTCAGTTTCACTCATCTGGCCAGAGGGAACGCCTACTATTCTCAAGTTCAAAAGCATAACGCCTACTTTACTCAAGTACTATCTCATCTCCGCCCAGTCCGCGCCTACTCTCCGCCCATTCCCACTCCTTTGTTCTCAAGTAGTCAGCAGTCATCTCAAATCTATTTGCGTTGGAGTTTGAGATTGAGTTGACTTTTGAGAGCTGTATCTGCCGTGATTGCGTAGCGTATGTGGCGTTTTGCGCAGCTTAAGTTTTGTTTCGCGCAAGCGCAGAGCCATTTAGCAGATGCGTATGCGTTTACGAACTTTGATGAATCGGGCCCCCAGTTCTTAACTTGGCTCACTTGTGATTTCCAATCCTGTTTTTGTTGTCTCCTTTAGGCTCATACTAACTGTCATGTTTACTCTGTTTCTCAGCTGTTTTAAACTGTTGTAAAAGGCATGCAAACGTTTGTGACAATAAAAACCATTGTTCCCCTAACCATTGAAAAATGCCAATGGTTAGAGTAACACTTTACCCTAACCATTTGTTCAGTGAGCGTGGTACATTGCTGTAACTAGATGGTCACTGTGCTCTTATGAGGCATAATACAGATCTGATTTCATGAATCAAATGGTGCTATCCTATGGCTGGTGTGCACCATATTCCACTGAAGTAACCCTGCCCTCTTCATCCTATTTCAATGATAGCAGAGTGGGTTTAAGGACAGATGGCATGTTCAATGTACTTTACAATTGGCACTTGATCTGTATGTGTGATACTGTGCCCTATAATGTGGGGGCATCACTGCAATAATATTGGGGACACTGTGCCTGTATGACTAATGGGGCACTGTGCTATTGACAGGAGTATGGAAAAGTGCTGGTTTAATTAGTGTGGTACTGTGAGTTTATGGTCAGTGGGATACTGTGCTGGTATTAGTGGAGTATTTTGCGAGTAGCATTTAGAGCACTAAACTCAGTGAAACTCAGCATATAATGGTGATTGCGGCTGATCTTGCATCATTATAAACATGCCCCGTTCACAACTTTACATGGTCAATAATTAGAATTTTTTATGGTCTTGAAAAAAGAGGATGCTCAGCAATATACAAACATTTAAATACAGTAGTTGTTAACAGTGCATAATTTCATTACTGAGTTTAATAGCTTTGTATTAGGGATTATTATTGCTGTAAATGTCTCTATTATAACATTATACAGTTGAAATCATAATTCTTCCTCTTAACTGTAAGGCGTCACACAGCTCTGCAGCTCTGGAAGTAGGTATAACAAAACGGAACAAATAAATATGACAGAGAGGTCCCTGCTCACAAGAGCTTAGTTATTATATACGTTGTTTGCAATTCTCATTGTCTGTACTTATTCACTGGGCTTAAATTTAAAAATATGAAAAAATACATTACATACATGTAGAATTGTAGTGGGGCACTGTACTGGCATACTTTATGGGGCTTCCTAAGCCAATTACAATATTTCTGCCACTCGCTGTGAAGCAGAGACATTACTTGTCAATCATGACAATCATCACAACACAATTTCAGACAGCAGAGTTGAAGTAGATTAGTGGCACCATGTAAAGGAAATTACAGGGTGCATGCAAGAAGTTACATATATTACTGCATGTCACTGTCATGGAAAATGTGGAGCCCTAAAACAATGAAACTTAGCGTGTAAGAGTCTCTTACATAGTTCTCTTTTGAGCGAGATCCTGACCCATCACCATTGTGGCCATTTTCCATATTGTTAAATCTTCAAGAAGCAGAGGATCATATTAAATTTAAATGCTACATGAAGTTATTACAAATTTGTTTCTGTAAAAGCCTGTGTTGTTTTAATATTGTACAATTCTTTTTACTATACAGTTTGCAATCAGTTCTCATGGCCAGTTCTTATTCTCTAGGACATATTGTTTATTATTTATGCATGTTGTTGAAGTCGTATAATTGGATGAACGAAAGTATATTGGTTTAATATTGGTTTGCCGTGCGTATTGCGAAGCATATGCCACGTGTTACGTAGCATGGTGCGTTCGCACGGTAAAATACGCACGCACACACTCTCATTACAACATTTAGTTATTTATATAATTTCATATTGGTTTTGTTACACTGTAATTCAGGAGCAGATAGTATTCGGTTTATTATTAGTCTATATATATACATATACATAGTATACATATATATATATATATATATATATATATATATATATAGTGATTATATGTACATTGTAGTGTTATTAAAGGTTTAGGTAATAGGAAAGGTGTCATGCCTGATATCATATTGAAGCCCTAATCATCAGCAGCTGTCCGGTGCAGTCAGCGAAGAGATCGCACATTGCATACTTTAGTTATTGATATTAGAGAGTAAACCTTTGTATGATACTGGCTATGAAAGGAGCAGACCCCCTGGAGAGAAGACCCCCACCTTTGGATTCCTTAGATTGAATCAACCTATTACCTGTCTGGCCGGGACCCACCCAACATTTGGACCTATAGAAACAATCTACGTCATCTCTTTTGTTCAAGTGTAACACTGTACTGTATATAATATAGCTGCGCTTCCTTTGGCTCTCAGTCTACTCTGACCACAGTTATCTAACAGATACACTGTTCCATTGGGACCCATGGAAGTGCAGCGATTGCAGCGGTATGTATGTATGTAACTTTTGGTATTGGCTGTGCTGTACTGTACTTTATTAGAATATAATAATGGATTGAATTGTTGACTATTTACACCTGCTAAAAATAAATAACTTTGTGCTTTGGAAACACATACAATTGATTGGGCAATGCTTATTTTAAAACGATAGAATTACTTTAATAATTTGGGGGCTCGTGAGTTAGGAGGTACGTTACCGGCAGGTATGCAACGCTTACGATATTCGGTTCCTCAACAAAGGGTGGATTGACGGACGCGTCGCATAAAGCAGGAAAGAACGTAATACGTTTAAGACCTGTGGTTCACTGTGTGTTGCGAAACCGAATGTCCGTTGTTGCATAGACTGAAGGAACGCTAATTAGAATCTAGGGACAAGAAAGAAAAATGTTTATTTTTATTGTCGTTTTATGTTTTAAAGGGTACTGCATTGCCTAGTGTATGTGTGCTTCCTGTTTAGTGTGTATGAACTTCCGGTATTGTTGCCACGTGTGTAAATAGTCATGATCACAGTCTGTTAGCTATGCATAGTGTAATCACTTGGTAAAATCTCTGAAAAGATAGTGCCATTGTTTGGGAAATTTATTTTCTGTACAGAAAACAAAGGTTATGTGTGTGTATGTGAATGAATATATAAAGGCAAAAATATACTGGTAACTATAGGCAACTATAGGTTTTTACACGTGTGCCTAATACTAATCACGATGTTCACAGATAACTAGTATCTCTGAGCAGTGCGGTTGGACCGCATGGCAGGGCCTTGATTAAGTATTGGGAGGGCAGTGTGGAACTGTTGAAAATTGATAGCGCTTTTGTTCAGGTGTGTCTGACAGGGCATGGTAAAAAAAGGTGACCTGACAACAAAGGTTCTGTTCTAGGGCTGAGCAGGATATAAAGAAACCTTTGTGTGAGTGGTGTTCTGTTCTAACAAAGAGCAGGTGATAAAGAGACACCACAGAATATGCATGGTATACTCGAAGCGAAAATAACAGGTTTTCGCGGCATTCCCAAATATTAATCGCAAAGCTTACTGATAGTTAGTATCCGTAAGCTGTGCGATCGGACCGCATGGTTGATTTAGTGCAGCCGTGATTGCGACTTGGGAGATGTGGGAGGAAATACGCTGCAACTACTGATATTCTTGATTGATATCGGGTTCTAACAGTGGTAAAGTACTCAAACTAAGAAGGGCATTGATATCTTTAAGGGGACGTGCCTGTTGAAAACGTCCATGAATAAAAAAATCTCTAGTAAGTTCTGTTTGAAAGGAGAACAGGTAAAAAGTCTTTTTGTGTAGCGTTGAGAAATAGGTTGTTTTCACGATGGATACGAAGCAAATGCTAGAGAAAGTTCATGCTGTGCTGCCTAATGAATGGCCGGTTGGTTCGGCAAAATATGTTATGTATAATAAATACGGTGCGTATGCTACGGCATATTGCGACAAATGGGTCAAGATGACCCGGGAGTGTGTGAAACCTTTCCCAAACATAGGTACTCTTGACTCAGAGGTGTTAAATAATGTTAGAGATAAAGTGCGGTTGATTAAATCAACAAAAACGAGAATTGAACATGATGACTGTTTAAAATTGTGGCAACAAGAAGGGTACACGTGGCAAGGAAGCGCGCACTCAGCGGAAGTAAGCGTACCGCAAACAAGCATTCCGGAAGTGTGCGTTGCAAAGCGTGGCGAACTGAGCGCAAACACGCCCCCGACAAATTCGGTCGGGGCGGGAAGTACAGCCAATACCAAAAAATGTGAAAACTGTAACTAGTAACTTGTATGTTGTTTTAAGTAATGTTAAAAGTAATGTTTCAGGACAAAGAAAAGGAACGGTCCCACCAGCAGGGGCAGCGGCTGAAAGTGGTGAGAATAATAAAAAGGTTAACACAGGGGAAGACATCCATTGTACTGCAGCAGCAATTTCAGCAACTAGTTTTAGTGATTTGGTAGACTTACATCCTGTCTGCACAACAGCAGTTCCCAATGGGAAAGAAGACAGGAATAGTGATGTTCCCTTGAAACATGTAGCAAAGCATGATCCATGCACTAGGTCTGAAATATTTTCAATTTTGTCTGATTTCCCTGATCCTAGGAAAGATTTGACCAAATGTCAGCAGTTTATTAGATATTATGGTAATGTGTACGAGCCAACTAATAACGATTGGCGAGTATTATTGAAGACCTGTCTTCCTCTCAATACTGATATACAAAAGTTCATTAAGGATTGTATGTTGGAGGAGGATGAATCCTTAACCGAGGATGATAATCAGGACAATATTAGACATATAATCACACAGTTGGCCATATATTTTCCAGTGATAGTGGACTGGAGTAAAATTTTTACAATCCAGCAAAAAGATAGTGAAAATGCAACAGACTATTTTTGCAGAGCTCTGATAGCAATGGGCAAATATACTGGGGTACCAGACATAAAAGATAATGTACGCTACAGAGAGGTTGCTGTTAAAGTTCTAATGAATGGCCTCAGGGAAAACTTGAAAAGAAGGGTGCAAACTTCATTACCAAACTGGAAAGGAATCACTGTAAGTGTTCTCAGGGAGTCAGCTATAGGACATGATAAAAATATATGTAAAGAGGAAAAAGCACTTAGTGATAGGGTAATGATAGTAAGTATCCCAGCATTAGAGGGACTGCACACACGACCACCAGCATACAACCCACATAACAGGAAACCCAGAATAGTGAGATGTTACAATTGCAGAGAAGAAGGACACATTAGGAGAGATTGTAAAAAGGAAGAGAAACAACATGAGTTGAGGAAGTGTTTTCAAGGCAATAAAATAGGACACCTAGCAAAACATTGTGCAGACATGACAGGGACGTGTTTCTACTGCCGTAAGAAGGGACACATGAGTAGGAACTGTGTAGAGAGAAGAACGGATACCTGGGTTGGAAATCACATAGACATCCACAAAAGAGGCGTACATTTCTCTCAGAGGTTCCCCTACAATTGATTGCACACTCTGTAACACCTAATATTCTGGGGAAGAAATATAGCCGACTCTAGAGTTAATCTGTGGTAAGTATTAAGGTGCAAAATGTAGAAAGAAACTTATTTAAATGGTAATCTTTGTTGATTTTGTTTGTTTGTTTTATGTTGTCACATGTTTGCTTTCCTAAATCGCTGGCCGATGGAAAAGATGGAGAATGTTTGGCTCTTTTGTTGTTTAAAGATAACTATCTTGTCTTTTCTTCACAGATAAAGGCAGACAAAAGAAGTATAGACTAGTGTTTAAAAGGGGTGAGATAGAGAAATAGAAGAATTACTCTTGAAAGACAAATGGAACACTCTTTATTTTAGGCTGCAGTGTCTCATGATAATTTGTTTGGCTGAGAATCATTATCCAACAATGAAGTATGTACATACTTTGCTCTAAAATATCGTTTTATGTATTTCAGAGAAAATATGAGTCACTAAGAGTAAATTTTTACATTTCTCTATTATAAGTTAGGAAAGTCCGTTGAAAAGGTATGTAGTCGATGTTATACCGAGTTCTTAATGAACAAATGACGGACGACACTGGATTACACTGTTAAGACCCCCTAGTCAAGTATGGGGAGGGGTCATAGTTAGCAAGGGGAGCAGTGGAATGAATACAGCCATTTCCCCATAGAGTCAGAGTCCAATCCAGCTGTCATTTTGTTGTAAAAATCTCCCTTTCTACATGTATGTTTGTATTCAAATCTTTGTATTCCCATCATTCATTGCTTTCCTATTTCCCATTCTTTACACAAACACTAGTATCTCTCTCTCTCTCCCCTCTCTCTCTCTCTCTCTCTCTCTCTCTCTCTCTGGTAGAGATAAAATCAGACACAGTCTCAACAATGGGGCTAAGACATATTTTTATATTTTTACATAAGACAAATTCAGAGATACACACACTAGATTGACATGAGTTACAGAAACAGTTAGGGGTTTTGTTTTCATGTGTATAGAAACTGCTGATTTTTAAGCAGAAAGGTTCTGTTGTGGAAATACGATTCATGTTTCATAGATTGCATATCTGTTTTGTTTTTTTTTGGTTTATGATTCGTGTCTCCTGTACAAAATTGTGCCTTTATATGGATGCACAAAGGGTGGATAGGAGATTGCTGGAGGTTAGGCATACAGATATGCATCTCTGTATAGAACATTGGAGTAGGATTTTTACCACAAGATACGACATAATCTGAACCCTAGAAAATGTAGAATTTTCATGTTTTATATTTTTTCACTGTTAGACAGGCATGTACTGGATACTGTTATATTTGAAGAAAGTGTTCTAGAAATAGACCCCTCTGCCTTTCCCACTTAGTCAAGTAGCTGAATATGAGGTACTGAGAACGACATGTAAGTTGGCAGAGGGAAAATCGATTGATATACATTGGTCTTTAGCATTTTTCTAGTCTAGAGGGCGACGTAGAGGTGACTGAGAAATCGTTTTATAGCAATACCAGCACATGATTAGGACACTACATAGAGGACTTTATACAGTGACACAGTTACCAACTGAAGTAGCTGCTAGTAAAGTCCACACTTACACACACGACCATACATGGCTGTCACACCAGGGCGAACATAGCTGTCAAATAGACAGCAGGGTTTTATGTGACAGTTAACAAATCTATGTTTTGGTTTTTTTACGTTGTATTGTTTTAAAATGTGAACACACACACACATGCACGCATACACATATTGGTTAATATAGGAAGATTTGTGTTACCTGAGGGATAAACTGTCTGGAAGGTGAAGAGATGGGGTGAGGAGTCTGGCGGACTCTAGAGAGATGGCCAAGGTAGACCAATAGAGCCATCCCATATCCCTCCTGCTGATGGGTTTTCCTCCAGGTAAAACAAATACACGTCATCCAATTACCACCATGCAGGATCCTCAAGTATACACTGGTGTACCAATGAAATATGTCTGGGTAGAGGTGTATTGAAATGTGTCTAATGTATTACTGTATAATACTCAAAGCTTTTGTTATTCAATGTGATAGTCCTAGAGTTATAATAGATGATAGGGATATTCATGTTATTGATCATAGCGGTATAATGTATGAGTAGTGGTAACAAATAACATACTTTTAATTAACCATAAACCAGTGTAAACATAAAGTAGTGGTACTCGGTAGAACGAATTGAATAGAATAAGAGTTGGAACTTGATTGAAGTGACTGATAGCTTCGGCCACTAGTCCTTTCCCGCTACCAAGAGATCACCCCTGGGCAGACTCCTAACCTGTCAGTTTTTGAAATGTTCTTGACCCCTCGTGAGATGAGATTGTAACTGGGAGGCTAGGTTAGATCTTGAGAGAAGGTAAATAGTGAGACAGCAACCAAGAATGTCCAAAACACTGTTTCCTGAAAGGTCACACTAACTGTCAGGATGTTGGATCAGGAGAGTAAGTTGTGGAGCAGAAATTTCTTAAGCTTAGGTTATTTGACAGACAGGTACCAGGTGTAGGCTACCAGCATCACGGCTTCAAGGGTAGCAGAGACACACTGGTGCCCATTCCACCCACTGCAGAAAGGCCAACACTCAGAGAAGGGTCCAAGGGCACTCATGAGTCTGTACTGGAAGGCCTCGAATGCAGTTAGTAGCACCTGAGCCAAAGGCTAAGACTGTTGTCCAGCATGAAGTTGTAGTTTTTCCTGTTTTGTGTTCTCTCATTTCCTTCTCTTCTCAGGACGGTTAATTCTTTTGATTATTAGCAGGTGACAGAGACTGGTTCAGGTAATGATAAGGAGGTATTGGGGAGGAAGAAGTTAGTAGCATAATCAGTCCAGCCAATTACTCTATTCAATTCAGGGGTAAAGGAAAATTTGGAAACCTCGGAGCTTGGAGAAAGTGCGAGGGGCTATTGTCTGAGTAACATTACGTCCGTAAGTACGGCGACCCCATGGTTGAAAGGAGATACACCCAGCGATGCCAGTCCAGTAATATTCAGACTTGAGCAGGCATCCTTGAGAATAATTATCATTCTTGGGAGGGTAAGGTTTTAGACCAAACAAAGTGCTGGGCGTGCTCACACGTGCATCAGTGATTATATCAAGTAGGATTAGTTCTCTTTCCACTAAATATTCTTGAGGTACCCGACTATGGGAGGTCACTGGGGGAAGAAGTAGGACACCTAGGTCCCTTAGTCTGAAGTCTCCCAATGCTTTGCAAACCGATCACTGTTCAATCTGAGTATTGGGAGACTGGGAAGAATGAACAGACAATAGCCCGCCCACAAGTGTTGATGAAAAGAACAGATGACATTATTAGAAGTGTGTATATTAACGCAAGCTGAAGGAGATTGTATATGACATTATTGATAGACATAGGATGATGCTATGGATGAACATGAAGTGTTTAAATGTATTCTGAGCTTAAAGACATGCGTTGGACAGAAGAACCTGTTAAACTTGAAGAACTGTAGTAGAGAATTCTGTATAGCTGATACATGTTCTACTGTACCTTGTACCTTTCCAAATAATGTATTAAGTGTTTTATTGCACCCTTGAAGGGCATACAAAAGGTTATCTCCAAGCTCCAGAAGTGTACGGTTTATAGTAAAAGAAGAAGTCGTTTAGAGGATTAAGACTTTCTCTTATGATAACTTGTTTAGATTTACAAACAGCGTGGACATACACCAAGGTGGATTTGTATTACATAACCATGAAACGTGGTACTGAGATCCTGCATATAACATCTTTAAGGTGATAGTTTATTATACTATCAAAGGGTGGACTAATTAAGTCGTATAATTGGATGAACGAAAGTATATTGGTTTAATATTGGTTTGCCATGCGTATTGTGAAGCGTACGCCACGTGTTACGTAGCGTGGTGCGTTCGCACGGTAAAATACGCACGCACACACTCTCATTACAACATTTAGTTATTTATATAATTTCATATTGGTTCTGTTACACTGTAATTCAGGAGCAGATAGTATTCGGTTTATTATTAGTCTATATATATACATATACATAGTATACATATATATATATATATATATATATATATATATATATATATATATATATATATAGTGATTATATGTACATTGTAGTGTTATTAAAGGTTTAGGTTATAGGAAAGGTGTCATGCCTGATATCATATTGAAGCCCTAATCATCAGCAGCTGTCCGGTGCAGTCAGCGAAGAGATCGCACATTGCATACTTTAGTTATTGATATTAGAGAGTAAACCTTTGTATGATACTGGCTATGAAAGGAGCAGACTCCCTGGAGAGAAGACCCCCACCTTTGGATTCCTTAGATTGAATCAACCTATTACCTGTCTGGCCGGGACCCACCCAACGTCTGGACCTATAGAAACAATCTACGTCATCTCTATTGTTCAAGTGTAACACTGTACTGTATATAATATAGCTGCGCTTCCTTTGGCTCTCAGTCTACTCTGACCACAGTTATCTAACAGATACACTGTTCCATTGGGACCCATGGAAGCGCAGCGATTGCAGCGGTATGTATGTATGTATGTACCTTTTGGTATTGGCTGTGCTGTACTGTACTTTATTAGAATATAATAATGTATTGAATTGTTGACTATTTACACCTGCTAAAAATAAATAACTGTGTGCTTTGGAAACACATACAATTGATTGGGCAATGCTTATTTTAAAACGATAGAATTACTTTAATAATGTAGAGTATTTTACATAATAAGCATGTTCAGAAAACATTAAGAGAATTGTAGTTCACCAGTGTCACTTTAAGGGGCTGATCCAATTAAGGACTACGTGCAGCGAAGTGCACACTGAATACTGAATGTAGTACCTGGAAATGTGCGCTGTCAGACATCATGGTGTCCGGCAGTAAAGTGCCCTTCTAATTCATATGTAAATTTTGGCAGTTAACGATTTATATCTGGCAATGAATGAAGGTAATAAAGGGGAGGGACTGAAGGTCACACATTTATTATACCTTACATCATATTACACTCTTCAGGGAAATTAGCCAAGGTATACATTCAAAAGAACATATAGGGCCTCATGTAGAATTGGACATAAATTCCTTTTGTGGTGTAAAATACACATTTCCATACTGCTCATGTGCATCAAAAGGTACATAGGCATATTGTCGAAGTCGTATAATTGGATTAACGAAAGTATATTGGTTAATATTGTTTTATTGGTTGATTGCACTCAGTATGCCACGCGTGGCATACGGCGATCGCAAAGTAAAATACGCACGTACACACTCGCATTACAACATTTAGTTATTTATATAATTCATATTTATATTGGTTCCGTTACACAGTAATTTATGAGCAGATAGTATTTAGTTTATTATTACTAGTTTATATATTATGATTATATGTACACTTCAGTGTTATTTGAGGTTCAGGTTAAAGGAAATGTGTCATGTCTGATATCATTCTAATCCCCTATTCATCAGCAGCTGTCCGGTTCCATCGCAGAAGAGATCGCATATTGCATACTCTAGTTATTGATGTTAGGCAATATCTTGTCAGATTGATATCAGACTGTAAAATGCTAATGGACTAGTTGTAACTGGTTTCTGGGCGGGAGATTCATCTGAAATGTTGACCTCAGCCTTTGAGGGGGTTGTTTGAACTAGCCTATGTTCTGTTTACCCTGGACCCACCCGAAGTCTGGGCCTATAGAAGCAAGCCACGTCATCTGCATTGTTCTCTCTGTAACACTGAATGTATATATGATCATAGCTGCGCTCCCAGTCTTCAGTCTACTCTGACCACAGTGTTCAAGGGTGAACTACTGTTCACTGGTGCCCTTGGTAGCGCAGCGGTATGTATGTATCTTTTGGTATTGGCTGTACTGTACTGTATCATAATATAATAATGTATTGAACTATTAACTATTTACATCTGCTAAAATAAATCACTTTGTGTGTTGGAAACACAATACAATCGCCTATGCAATGCTTATTTGAAAACGATAGAATTACTTTAATAATATGTAGCAGGAATCTATGTTATGCAATAAAAATGATACAAGTGCCTTTGGTGTGTAATTATTCATTTAATTAATTATTTGGTTATGATGCAATTTGCGACCTTCGCTATCTTAATCATGCTGAATAATGCGGCACCCATGCAGGCCTGGTTTAATAATGGGCCTGATTGGACTGAAGCCCCACACCTTTCCACAGAAATAGTCCCAGGCTAGTAAGGAGAATTTTTTTTTCCTGAGGGCACCTGGCGGGCTTAGGGTGAGGGGGGTTTGGGGCAATGAGTGGTGCAGGGTGGTGATGAGGACTGCCTGCTGGCAGCTTCCCTGGTTGCCAGGGGGCAGTCCCATCGTTGGAGAGCAACTGGCAGCCAATCACGAGGCTGCCTGTTGCTGAGTGGAGATGGGGTTTGCACCTTCAGATGCTCTCACAAGAGTGTGACTCAAGCTGTACCAATTTCCACTCAGTCCCAGATGGATGTCAGCAGCGCTAAACACAACAGGTGGGAACAATTTCTTTTTAACAGGGGATATGTGACATCATAGGATATGTGATAACAGGTTCAACAGGGAATATGTGAAAATATAATATGCATGTGTGAATGAGGCATGTAGGACAGCTGGGACATATTTTCACTCTTCATTTTACATATATGCTGCTTGAACCAGTTAGCACTGTACTCTTTATATAAGGGAAGATGGGAGAGAGATGTAGGTTGTTGGAGGGAAGTGGAAGCTATGCTCTCCATGGTGTTGGCCACGCCCACACACAGCTGGCATACCCACACATCACTGGCCAAACCTTCGGTGGGACAGCACTTCTCACAATATGTCCTGTATAATTATCAGCCCTAGGGCCATGTGGCCCTTAATCTGGACCTGCATCCGTGACATTTAAGAGACATCATTTTACTCAACCTTTTTAAACTTTTGTCTTGTATCACATCAACTCTAGACAGGGAGCCCCAGTTGTTACGCTAATACATTCCAACTAGGAATCTGTGAGGTACTTACGTGACTCCTTGTTTTGACCGGATTCTATTCCACCCAAGTATTACACATATACTGACTTCCACATCAATTAGCCCACCATTATGTGTTAAACACTAAATAAATAAAAATAAATACCAATCTATCATTAACTTTACCATACTATATTATAAGTATAAACAAAACATTCTTTCATCTATCCTTTCTCCCAGGTATCTAAAAGTACAAACAAATGCAAGGTACAAAATCTTTTACTTTACAAAGATAATTTTGAGATCATATACACTGTACATCAAATCCTTACATACAATATATATATAATATATAATATATTATAGTTTAACAGACATGATATTATAATATATTATATTAATATGCCACTCTTAGAAGTGAATTTACAGTTGAACAAACAGTTGGGAGGACAAACAGAGAAATACACGCAAGACGTTCACATTATTGTGACAGAAGAAGTGGACACATCCGCAGATACTCCTTGCAGGTGGACAACCCCTGGTGCAAATATACATACTGATGATTACCATCATCGTGGACCTTTACATTGTAAAAAATGTTTTACAAAAAATGACTGACTGGGCTATTTCTTCAGAGGAGTGTGGGGCCTAGGGAATTCAGGCTGAAGGTTTCCCTGTTGTAGCGTGAACAGCCCATTCTGTCATTGTTTGGTTTTGATGATGACTAGCATCTCAAATATATGGCTGCATCGAGGTATGCTTAAAGCATATCATGATGCAATTTATTAATATATTAATATAAAAACATTTTACCTATTATGCTGAGCCGCACATATCTTAGGATACAGGAAACTCAAAACATGCAATCAATTTTAGATGCTAATGGGCTGGTCACACTATAACAGTGAGAGTCACAGTGTGGAATTCCCTCTTTCATAATGTAAAACCAGCCCAAATTTTATCAACACAGGCGAATTTCCCTTGGAGAACCAGGCATGTAAAAAATATGTTCTCTAGTGCAAACCAGCACTGGGGCTCTTCCTGGGGCAGTGGGGGCAAGGGTAAAAGATAGATAATAGATTACCATTCTGGAATTCCCAGGATGGCCTGACAGCCATTGACTGCTTGTGCATTTTGGTGCTTTTTAGAACACCAAGAGCCAGCATGCCCAAAATAATTGAATTGAATTGAATTAAATAAAAAAAAACAATAAGACAATAAAGAGACTTGCTAACTGTGACGCAATTACACAAAGGAATGAACTTTATGACCTCCAGGGGTCAATAAGCAGGCTGTCATAGTGGTTTTCCTACCCTCAAGCCATTCAGACACAAGCCACTCGGATTGATGGATCACATATTGACCCATTCAATCATGTGCCTCCAATTGGAACACTTCAGGGCTGAAGAAATATTACGGAGGACAGGGACAGGACTTCAAATAAAAAGTAGCAATTTTTAACAAATAGAAACATTATTTTTGGATGCATTAAACATACCAATATGGTTTTATATACATAGTATTGAAACATTTACTTGAAAATAAATGTTGGATTCCATAACACTTCATATTTCTCATTCTTCATGTTAATTCCCATGAACGTCCACAAGAGGCTGCAACACAAAAGAGGAACACTTTTGATTTGTGTGTCTCTCCAAATGGCTTGTAGCAGTTTGCATATTTTACAATACTACAATTCAAATCTTAAATGAATCTTGCTATTTACTAAGATCATTAATCCAGATTTCTAAAGGTGTTCAATAATTTGATACAATATTAACACATATTAAGTGGGTATACTAATACAGTAAAAAGGAACAAAACTTTATGTAGGTAAATACTATGTGTAATTTAGAGGCATGCCTGGATTTACAGAACAGAAAAAGAAGACACGTGAATCTGGGTATAAGTACGCTCTGCCTAAACAGTACATAGAGATACTTGCTTAGTCTTGGTGACTATAACCATCCAGGGCCACCTTAACAACATTATGGGCCCCCGGGCAAAGCAGTGCAGCGGGGCCCCTACCTCTATATATGTGTATTATATATATATATATATATATATATATATATATGTATAGATATATATATATATATATATATATATATATATATATATATATATAGATAGATATATAGATAGATAGATATAGATATATTTGCAAGATTTTTTTGATTTTTTTTGCAGGATTATTTATTTTACTTAAAAACCCTGTCTATGGGGCCCCCTTGCCTGTGGGGCCCCCGGGCACCTGCCCATCGTGCCCAATGGAAAAGATGGCCCTGTAACCATCACTCAAATATCATACCAGTTTGGCTTGTAGAGAGCTATAATATATTTCATTTATTGGTATCCAAAAAACATAAAGCATAAAAGCATATATACACAGTTTATAAAACCATATTGATTACTTAATACAATTCCTCTAGATAAAAAAAAAAAATCATCTGATATACATCATTTCCAACTGTGTGACATGTAAAGGGTGTTGGATCTAATCAGTCAGTTCACCTGTAAGCGTCAGTTTACCAGTTTATGAGCTCATCAGCCGTAGAGAATAAAAGACACTGCAATTAGACTGTGCAATTAGCTCTACTTTATTATTTACAAATTCACATACTTATAGCACTCTGGTTACACAAAATCACATACTTCAGCAAATTACACCCCTAAATGTCTTATCTTCGTCTTAACCACTCATTGTGCATGATTTCGTTACACAGACCTTGCTACATTCTCACATGAATTCTCCCAAGGGGGCTGGTGGTTTATCTCCCGTCTGCCATATCCAAGGTCATGGGCACAGCTTCTTGCAAACAACAAAATAATAATGAATAACTTCTACAAACTAGCTGCATTTAAGCTGTCTTTAAGCTATACAAGGACAAAATGACAGACAGGTAACAAGATCGCATAGCAAAATCACATTTCTCATTTCCCTTCTTTTTATTCATTGTTTACCCTATACTACCTATCAAAGATCACATTCATGCTGTCGCTTACGATGGGTACTTATACACATACACCCTTCTAACAGAACATATGCATAGGTGTCACTCACCGGACTGTAAGTGCCATTTCTCCTGTGTTCAGGAACCGCGGCCATCCGCCATCCTGAGGGTCTGCGCATGTGCAGCTCTTATGAAACCTTCAGTACCTGTTGCTTTTAATTAATTGGATGATCAGGCAACCCTCCCTATTTAAACCACCTGTGATCATTACCTAGTTGCCTGATCTTGGATTCTCATTCCCCATGAGCCTCTGAAGGTGTTCCTGTGTATCCTCGTGTATTCAGCTCCAGCTGATTCCTGTCTACTACGATTGTGGTTTCCAGACCATTTCAACTCTCCTGTGTTCATCGTGTCTGCACTCAGCTGATTCCTATCTACTACTGCTGCCGGGTTCCAGACCGTCTCAACTTTCCTGTGTTCGTGTCAGCTCTCCACTGATTCCTATCTGCTACTGCTGCCGGATTCCAGACCGTCTCTACTCTCCTGTGTTCAGCGTGTCTCCCCTCCGCTGCCTCCGCTACTACTGCCGGATACCAGACCGCCTCCACTCTCCCGTGTTCATCATGTTTCCAGTTTTACTTACTACTGCTTCCTGAGTATTGCTCCTTTGATTACCGGTTACCTTTCGTGCGCTGCACCAACCTGATTACCGCTTCCATCCTCCAGTGGTCTCTCCTCCTGCCGGCGTTCAGCCGTTCAGGTATCCCTGCACTGCTCCTTGACAGCCTGCTCTCCTGAACCGTGGTATGCATACTTTCCATTGACTTTGCTATTGTGTTGCATATCCGTCTGGACTGTGTTGTGTTTATCTCCGGAGTCTTCCATCTACTGAAGCTATTGTTACTATTGACTTTGTTTCCTATTACCTGGATCTCTATAGTGACTTTGCATACTTCAAGCAGCACTTGTCAGTTATTATTGTACTGTGGTTATCATTGTGGGATCAAGTTCCGTGTGCCCCCCGTGTATCCTCTGTATTCCATTCATCTCCTCGTGCCCCTCCTCACATATATATAGCAGCGGTACAACTTGCTGAACGCAGACCACTGACTCCTGTTTTCCATTGGCACCAGTTTCAAGTATCCTCTCACATAAGCAGTGGTACAACTTGCTGTACGCAGACCACTGACTTCCCCGTTACCTACTTGCACCTGGAAACCATTCCTTCACTATAGACAGTGGTACAACTTGCTATACGCAGACCACTGACTTTCACTACCTCCTCTCTACTCCTGGACATTCCTCCTCACTATAGCAGTGGTACAACTTGCTGTACGCAGACCACTGACTCTCCTCACGTTTACTTGTCCATCTGGTTCCTCGTGTTCATACATCTAAGTCATTACCAGTTGCTGCTAGTCATAGACTTTCATTAAGCATTCTCTCACCATCTGCTGATTCTCCTGTTCCGTTGTCACCCTGCTACCAGAGGACCATAGTACCAGCTATATTACTCTGGTAAGAACATCATCTGGTGATATCTTGGGCAAAGACTCCTAGTGCCCGTGACAATAGGGATGTCTAAAACTGGATACATAGAACAACCCATCCCCCACCATTAGCAAGTCCATGATCCCTCTTCTAGCTGATATTAATAGATGGTCAATGAGTCGACAACCGTCTTGCACTCGCTGCATGTCCTGATGTCAGATCTTCACATACATCAGTGAACATGAGAGGCTCTGGGGCCTCTTGTGCTTCCTTTTTGTCTTCTAACTATGGATTTCATAGGGAAGGAAAAAAAAGAAAGGGAGGGGGGAAATACACAGTGCGCTCGGCAAGTGTTATATGGCACTTATTTCACAATTGAAGGGATTGTCCATTGTGCTGTATATCTTCATAAGGATAGGCTTTAGTAATGAGCATGTGGATTTCAAGGAAAAGGTTGTTGGTTTCTGCACTGATCAAACATAGCAGTAATGCTGAGAGTTCCACAAGGTTCACACTCATTAGATGGGGTGTACAGTACAGCGGTTAAGACAGGTGTGGTAACTTTAATTTTTCTGGAAGAGAAACACTTAGCTTTAATACACTTGTTAATAAGCAACATCATCAGTTTCATTAATATATATAATAAGGATTAGTAACAGTCCTTGAAGTACAACATGTATAAGACCTGATACCCATCCTCCTATACCCTTGAACCAATCGGCCAGGTACAGCCATGAAAACTATCCTTCTTGATAAGCATCTCCAGCATGCTCCTTTAAAAATTTACATGTCTTATTTCTTGCAAGTGTTCATCGGTTATTTTCTCTGGATCATCTGTGTCATTATAAAAAAGGTGCAACCCCGGGCTCCAAATTGAGTTTTTAGGGTCAGGCAGTATCCTCCAGACTAAGCTGTCAGGTAGTTTAATATTAACCTATTGTCTTGTGTAAATGTAATAATCTGTTGGGCCACAATATTTACAAATACATTTCTGTATTGGGTGTAAACCCCTACAGTCGTGGGTTGCTCTTTTCTTTATTTGATTGAGTTGAACATTTATATTGGAAATTCTCTTATTATGTATAGGGATCTCTACATAACTATTGGTGTGAGTCTGGTTCTTCTACACCTGGCTTTCCTTTCTAGACTGGTACATATCTACAGCCTACAGCAAAAGAAAAATAACGTGCAATCAACATTCCTCCTGCTAATATCATTGAACACCACTCTCTGGTGTCCCTTGGACTTTTAAGTAACTTGTAAAATACATTTCACTCAGACTCCCCTTGTCTGAAGATCTTGCAGTGGGATGCGTGTATCCAGGTGTCATTTCCCTGTACTTCCACTGCCATGGGAGTCGTCAATAAGACCTGGAAAGGACTCTCATATCTAGGTTCAAGACTCTTCCTGACGTGCTTTTTCATGACCACCTAGTCCCCTGGTTGCAGTTTGTGAGTACCTGCATCACAATTAGGGTCTGGAATGGAAGAGAACACTTGACCATGTATTTCAGTTAGTTGTTTCTATAATAAAGCAACATAGTTCTACAAATCACCAAGTACATGCTGTAGTTGCTGTGGAAAATAACAGCCTGTTCTGTGTGCTGTGCCAAACAGAATCTCGTATGGTGCTAAACCTGTGTCTTTCCTAGGAGTGTTTCTTACTGGTCCATAGGTAAACATGAGATCCATGGCAAGCCTGTTTCAGCCATTATTTTCTGCATTTTCAATTTCAGAGTACCATTAAGGTGCTCCACACATCCCGAACTTTGGGGTCTGTAGGGGGTGTGAAGGGCAGATATGATTCCCATGTCTTTTAACAGTTTCTGAAATCCTTGCCCCGTAAAGTGTGTCCCATATTTGCAGATTACCTCACTCATAATTTTCTTGGCTTCTGTTTTAGTATTTGCTTTCCTATACAGCCATGCCTCCAGCCAGTGACTAAAGAAGTCAACACAGACTAGCACATTCTCAAAGCCCGAGCATTTGGGAAGTTGTATAAAGTCTATCTGTATCCTCTTATAGGGATACTGTGTATGGGGTGTGCTTTTCTGTGGAGTTGGAACAGACTTACCCAGGTATTCTGTGCACAGATTAAGCATCCTGCCACTAACGCCTGTGCTGCTTAGGCGAACCCTGGCGCCATCCATAACCTACTATAGCAACCATAGCATCTTTCTCCATATGCACTTTTTCATATGCTATATTGGCCATAATGGGATAAAGTGCTTTTGGCAGACACACACACTGACCTTTACACCACTCTCCTTGCACTTCTAATGCTCCATGTTTTGCCCAAGCCTTTTTCTCATTTGCTGTTGCTTGTCTTTGCATAAGTTGGAGTGTGGTACGGTCAAGCTTCGGGTCAGGAGTCACCATGTAAATAGACTCCCCTTGGGGTACTGGGGCTATGGCGACTTCTCGTGCAGCCTGGTCTACCAGTCTATTTCCCTTATCTTTGGGGGTAGTGACTTTGTGTGTGCCTTCACCTTCATCACTGATAGTTTAGAGGCAGCTGGAATGCAGTGAACAGTGCACTGGTATGTTCAGCATGTTGACTGGTTTGCTTGCTGGACCCATCAAGTCCCTACTTTTCTATATAGGGCCATAATCATGCGCTACTCCAAACGCATACCTTGATCAGTGTAAATGTTTACTCTTTGTCCTTCTGCATATTTGCATGCAAGTGGCAGGGCCTTCAGTTCAGCTTCTTGTGCTGACATGTGACTCGGTAGAGTCTGTTGAATCACTATTTCTCTGTGTGTCGTTACAGCACACCCTGTATGAGGAAGACCATCTATGTAATAGTGTGAACCATCTACAAAAAGAGTGATGTGTATCTTTAATGTCAGATAAAACTAGAGATTCTTGTCTCATTAGTTCTACACAATCATATTCAGAAAAATTTTGTGTGTATATTTTTTCCTTTTTTTTCAAACTGAGATTTCCTCGCTAGGGGAACCCACTTTTCAAACTGGGATTCCCCTACTAGGGGAACCCTGACGTGTCCTCCCATCTTTTGAAACATGCAAAAATAATACTACTTCATATTTAGTAAGTCTGGCCGGGGACAAATGTTTTGCTTGTGCTAGGTTTAAAATTTCTGTCACAGCATGCGGTACCATTAAGGTAACTGGGTGTCCTAGCACAATATCTATACTCTTTTCAAGCACTACAGCGGCTGCAGCTATTGCTTTTAACACAAGTACTTGCTGCTCGAATGATTGGATCTAATTGTGACCTTTGTTTGTGACCATATATCTGTGTCAGTACCCCTTGTGCGTGTGCACTGACTTCATGACAAAATAATGTTAAAGGCTTGTCATAATCTGGCAAAGCCAGTGCTGGCGCTGAAGTTACTTCAGCTTAAAATTGGTTAAACATTTGATTCTGCTCAGAGGAGAGTGTAAATGGCTTGCTATCATCCAGAAGTGCTAATGCAGGAGCACGGATAATAGCTCATAAATTCTTAAGTATTTTTCATTTATGTACAAACATTGAATTCCCATCAATGCATTACCATACCCACGATGCAAAAAGGTTACTACAGTATATGACTATCATAGTAAAGTAAATAAGGGCAGTGAATGTCTTTACGACACTGATTGACTCAAAACTGTTATAAGGATAAAAATAAAAACCTTTTGTTATCTACCATAATTTGACATTACATTGCATTACTTTCTTTCAAACAATCTAATATAAAATTTGGTTAAAAAAACCCAAAACAAAGACAAACCCAAACACTATTTCATATGCAACTATGTTAGTCCATTTCTCCTTTTCTCTTTAAAAACATACCTTCTGACATTCTATGACATACATAAAAACCACCTAGTTCATGCATTTGCTATGCAAATGGCCCATAAAGTCTAATATCTCTTTCCAAAACACAGTAATCATTACTCAGCATAGCCTACATTATTTAAATCATTCATTAGTTTCTACTTATGTTTTTTGTGGCTGTGGACCAAAATATATTGCACACTTCTATTCATTGGAAGTTGGATACATTCAGTCTGGATTGCCTAAATGGTTTTTCTCTGTAGCTGGAGACCTTCTGTGTAGAGAAAAAACTTTTGCATAAAGATTAACATTTATTCATTAGGGATTATAGCAACTGTCATTATTCACATTTCCCAATCAGTGTGTGTTATTGCATGTAACACGCTTGTCAATATCAGTACACCATTATCAGGAAACCAGTAAACATTTTTGTGCAGTGAACAACTGCTAATAAGACACTTGTTTACATGTTTGTCTGTGTAGCTTAACTGTAACGCTTTGCGTTCCATGCCATGAAAACATGATTTCCTCAAAGGGGCAGTCCCTAATCTCACAAACAGGGAATGTCAAAGTGACGTGACCTGGGCAAGTGTTCAAGGCCACTCCTTTTTCATTATCACCTAGTACAGCCCCCTTGAATGACTCAGATGTGTTTTTCTGTTTGCAATCATTCAATAACAAAGAGTCCTCTCAAAAGGTTCCAGGCATTCAGCCATTTTGAAAGCAACACTACTCCTCTCATGAATCAGAGTACTCTCGTTAGACACATTGCATTGTGTCTGCAAATCACCCAGTATTTTCTCAACAGAATCTCCCATCACCAAATATTCACACATATTTCCAGATTCTGTGATTTCCGTGTCGAAAGTAGAAATATATTCACTTAAACAAGTCTCGCTCACAGATCGCATTTTGTCTCGTAACATTTCTTTATAGGCATAACAAACCCCCTGATTTCTGAAAACATTCATCACCGCCAATTTCACACAGATTAAAACCGCTTGTAATATCTGCATGTAAAAGCTCACTACCAACTTTCTCTTTTAACTTAAGGTGAAAGCTATTTTTCCTCAAATTCAGAGACAAAATTATTTTCTTTAACTACAGAAACAGCTCATTGAACCCCAGCCAGATGGAGGTCAGTGTTTTCTCCTGACACTATCTGTATATTATTTACAGTTTTGTCCGTCCACTGATTCGTGCAGTGACGCAAAAGAAATTTTAAAATCCTTGGTCCATCTCTTCAAAAGCTTAAAATTAAGCAATGCAGGCATTACATTTACAAATACACAACTTTTCCTACCTTGAAACATGTCTCTTGTAAAATGGTCAAGAAAGACAAACACGGATTTCCCTCATACGCAATAAAACGGAGACAAAACTCACATACAGAGGAAGAAAAATTAACTGATATCTTCCAGACTACTGCTGTGAAACTACAAGTCCCAGCATTAGACTAAATACAAGTCAGCTTCAATATATTATTACCACTCATCACTCCGGACACATTTTAGTTACTCTTGAATTATTGAAGCATACTTGAAGAACCTTTTTATCAATGTTACATACATTGTCAGATAACAAAAACAGAATCTTTCTTCAAAATTTCTTTCACACTGTACGGATAGGTTGAGAGTGATTTGCAGTTTTCCTGCTGCTCATAGCCCCCCCCTTTTTATCTCAACACACTGAAGTCTTTTACACAAAATAAGGAGGCGCACATTTCACTCTTTCAACTGCGCAGCATCAAACATACATTATATCAATTCATTCTTTGGCTATCCCTGCTTTCTTGAAAAATTACTTGCAGACCTTCTACTCTCCCCCATATCCTAGAAATCTGCGTATCATTTCTATGAGGGAGTTGCTGTCATCTATCTGCTTACTGTCTATATTCCCCATATTGACAGTATTCTGTTGAGTCCCATTAGAGACTCTGATCTAGTTTCTGTGGGTTGTCCTAACAGTAGATGACCCGTTCTGTGGACTCCTTACACTGGATGCCCCTGTGGACTCCTTACACTGGATGTCCGGGTCTGTGGGCTCCTTACACTGGATGTCCATGCAGAATAGCCTTTCTGACAGTATTTGGGATGAAGGTCTGCGAAATTCTTCTAAACTTTGGGCAGATTACAGATTACCTTCTTTGATAAATTTCTGGGGATGGTGTTGGTGTGTCACACATGCACTCAAAATTCACTCATCTTTCAGAAACCTAATTACCAATACAATTACAGTAAACAACTTGAGTTAGAAATTACTGTATAAATCTGAGACTTACAGATCTGCATGCCTGATACCTTAGACGGACATGAGGAAGATCTAAACAGAGGAGCCTTACGAGTAGAAAACTCTACTCACCCGGGTTATAGTCAGTCTTGTGTCCAGGGCGACCTTCAATGTTGTCTGTCCTTGGCTCAGGTCAGCAGTTTCAGTGTGGACCTTCAATGCTGTTGGATCCAATCAGTCAGTTCACCTGTAAGCGACAGTTTACCAGTTTATGAGCTCATCATCTGGAGAGAATAAAAGACACTGCAAGTTCTGTGTGTGCAATTAGCTCTACTTTATTATTTACAAATTCACATACTTATAGCACTCCGGTTACACAAAATCACATACTTCAGCAAACTACGCCCCTGTCTTATCTTCGTTTTAACCACTCATTGTGCATGATTTCGTTAACACAGACCTTGCTACATTCTCACAGGAATTCTCCCAAGGGGGCTGGTGGTTTATCTCCTGTCTGCCATATCCAAGGTAATGGGCACAGCTTCTTGCAAACAACAAAATAATAATGAATAACTTCTACAAACTAGCTGCATTTAAGCTGTCTTTTAAGCTGTGCAAGGACAAAATGGCAGACAGATAACAAGATGGCGTCAGCTCAGCAAAATCACCTTTCCAGTATTATATTGCCACTTTTCTGCCTATCTCTCACATTTGTAGGCTTAGTAGGGGCCGCGACCTGCAGTTTCTCAGCAGCCAAGCCTTGGAGATCTGAAGACCTGAGAGGCTGTTTGACTCCGCGCCCCTGCTAAGCTAGTGCTAATACAGGCTGAGGGACTCCCCTGAGCATAACAGGCTGTTGCCCATGCAACCATGACGAGGAGATGGAAGTGACGTCCCGGTCGTCATGAAGACTGCCGGGACGCAGACAGCCTGGGGGAGTGAGTCACGGCGGCCAGGGGAATCGCCACAGCTCGTGACAGACTGGTTTATTGAAGGGAGAATTATGTCTCTGGGATATGTCCGAGAAAATCTATGGAAAGCCTAAAGTTTTTGGCTGTTTTTGGACAAACTATAATTGACACCCAAGGGAAATTTCCTCCCACATATTACCATATACACTGCCCCTCTGAATACCTTCCCAGTGAAACCTGCTTAAATATCCTGTGTGTGAGAGGACAGATTGTCAGCTCTTGGGGCTCAATATAATTAAAGGATGGTCCATTTAATTTTGCCTTGTCCCAGGCAAACAGTCTATGATATGTAAGTTTTATTCTCTGTAATTTCATTCCATTTGTTTTCATAACTGTATTACATTTATTTTTTGTATGTCATTTATTATATGTTCTTTTGTATTATAGCCACATGCCCTGTACTTTTGTATATTAAATCTAACAGTTTTGTCCTTCATACGCCAACAAATCCATTAGCCTTTTATAAAGAATATTGTTAGACCATGTGAATTGTTAATCTATTTTACTAACACACTTAGAGTGTGCCAGCATGAACATTTGTGTGCAGTGTCGGACTGGCCCATCGGGACATCGGGGAAATCCCTGGTGGGTCCCTGCCGTCATTAAGCATCCAGTCACTAACAGTGAATGAGGGGAGTCATAAATGTCCCCCCTCCTAATTATATAGAAGTGTTGGCTCCGGCTACCGCTGCACAGAAGAACGGACAGCAGAGCTGTAAACCTGTCAGGTCACAGGTCACGGTTTCCCTACAGTAGGAAGTAACGCATGTGGACTGAAAAGCTGGCAAGAATTGACAAGAAAGAAGGACAAGAAAAGAAGAATAGATAAGAGCAGCAAAGAAACAAGATAAAGGCACAGAAAAAGAAGTAAGGGGGCAGAAAGAAAGCTGAGACCAGGGATACAGAAAAAATCTTGGGAATGAACAAGAGATACAGAGTGGGGTGCAGGCAAGGGGAGACAAACAGATAAGGTAAATATTTAAACATGAAAACACCTTATGTTTATTTTATTCAAGTATCTTACTATGCCTATTGTCAGCTTGTACATTTAAAGCATACAGGTCATGAGACTGGAATAGTGTTATTTATGTAGACATTTACGATGAGCCCTCAAAGTACAATAGGGTAAAGTGGAAAGATATTACAAAACATAGTCTGAACACTGCATTTTTCTAATAACCTTTGCAGACCTTTCGTAAAATATACTGTGTCTTGAATATTTTGTTCAATAATATATCCAACAACTGTAATGTATAGAGTGTACAATCAGGACACCAGCAGACAATTCAGCATCACTTTTCAGTTTGTGTGTGATGAACAGCAGCATATGCCAGTGGTTGAAGGTTTAATAAACACAGAGGACTAGAACACAGGGCACCATAACATTCCCATTCTCCTACACACACCCTTTAGCTGTTAATAGGTGTTAAGAAATAAAAATCATATATATAAATACACAGACAAACACACACAGTGGTTGAAGTGAAAATTTGGAAGTTACAGCATGAAAAATGTAAGTGAATGGAATTTGATCATTTTACAATCAAATCAGGTGGTGTGGCATACCGCCATATACACTCCCACTTCAATCAATGTCTTTGTGTGTATGTATATATATATATATATATTGTAGAAATCACCAAATAAAGACTCCTTGTTCCAGGTTGTCACAAACATAAAGGTTCTAACAAACTAACTATGTCCATAACCCCTCACTATTGTCCGGCTGCTTGTCAGCATCCGAAGCCCCGCCCACCAGATCCACACAATCCTTTTATACACACAGACACACACACACCACAGCAATCACACCCATGTCGTGCACCTGTGTGTCTGTGTGCTGTGGGAAAGACTAAGTTGTAATATAACCCTGTCTGCAGCCTGTACCTGCAAACTCTCTGGGATTTTACCTTTCCCTATGCAGGAAAAAAGGGTGGCAAATAACCCTCTTTGCCACATACCCTTCCCTTTAGCTTTACCATACTTGGCGAAGCGATACTCTTCTTTGCTAAAAAAATTTCCACCTCCCCCTTCTTTGGCTTTGCCAAATCAGGCGAATTGGCTGCCCTGGGGAGTGCATCTCTCAGGGACAGGGCATCAGCATTATTATGCAGAGCCCTTGGCCTATGTTCCACCTTAAAGGTAAAGGGTTGTAACACCAGGAACCAATGTGTGACCCTGGCATTCACCTTCTTCTTGGTATGCATTCATTGCAGTGGAGCGTGGTCAGTGACCAGGAGGAACTCTCTACCCAGTAGATAGTACTGGAGTGCCTCCACTGCCCACTTAATCGCCAAAACACTCCTGTTGAACCGTGGCATATCTTTTATGATGAGGTAAAGAACTGGTCTCTCCTCATCATTCACCCTCTGGGACAATACTGCCCCCAGACCTGTCCCGGAAGCATCTGTCTGGAGAAAGAACAGCTCCCTAAAGTTAGGTGCTTGTAGAACCAGTGCAGTGCACAAGGCTTCTTTCAAGTCTTTCCAAGCAACTACTGCAGACTGAGACCAAACTAATTTGTCCGGGTTATTCTTTTTAATAAATTCGGTCAATGGGGCGGCTCGGCTAGCAAAGTTTTGAATTAACTGTTGGTAATACCCGACCAACCCCAGGAAAGTCCATAACTGACAATTTCTATCTGGTTTAGGCCAATTCCTCACAGCCTGTACCTTATCCACCTGGGGTTTTACTTTCCTCCGACCGACCACATAACCCAGATACTTAGCCTCTGCCATGGCTAACGCACACTTCAGGGGATTCACTGTAAGACCGTGACTCCTTAATGACTGCAAAACAGCCTCTACTTTGGGAAAATGGTACTCCCAGTCCTGGCTGTGGATGACTATGTCATCAAGGTAAGCAGTTGCGTATTCAACAGTTGAGGCTTCAACAGTTTGTCCATTGCCTCGGGGCCAGCTTCAAGGATGGAACTCGGAGTCTGAGGTTCTTGGTAGAGAGCCAAACCTTGTCACCAGGTTGCAGCATAGGAACAAGTCTGCGATGACGATCAGCGGCCTGCTTGAATTGTTGACCCGCTCTTAACAGTCTCTCTTTCGTGGAAGCCCAGATGTGAGATAGATTACGAACCAAGGAACTAGCGGAAGGAACAGAGGACGTAGAAGAGGAATTGAAGTCGGGAACCATAGAATGAGTTCCGAATACTGTAAAGAATGGAGAGGAACCAGAGGAATCATGGACGTGAAAATTATAGGCAAACTCAGCCCAGGGTAAGAGATTGCTCCAGTCCGAGTGATTGCCAGAGTATACTGTCACGGTTCAACGTAGATGCCACTTACTGGTATTGGTGCTGCTAACCTGGAGGCGCGGAGTTTAAACGTACTCCTGATTTTCACCAGGGACCCCCGCAAGGAAGTTTGGAATTCACTGCAGGAGTACGCAGGCTGCGACCCTCCGGACCAGCCACGAGTGAAGTGGTGCTGGCAAGGGATGCTGTACTGACCAGTGGTAGGACAGTATTGGAATCAGGCAGAAATGTAGTAAGTCGATCCGAGGTCAAACCGGGCTGGCTGCGCAGTACAGAGACAGCAAACAAAAGCGTGGTCAGACAGTCCGGGGTCAAAGCCGGGCGGAAGTGTGTCATTCGTCCCATTGCGTAGCAATGGGACGTGAGGACTCGGATTCAGGCACCGAGTGAAGGTGCGGGGACGGCGCTTGACACTGCTGCATTCGGTAATTTACTTGCCCTATGGGCTCTATTACCTCATAAGGGCCTTGCCAATGTGCACAAGACTTTCACTGATGGTAGCCGAGTTGACAGGCCTTCTGGGACCACAGTGCCGGATACCAAGGTGATTTCACTACCTGAGTCCACCAACTTGTTGCTGTATCAGGACGGTCACCTGGAACAGCAGGGGATTCCCTGTGGACGAGGACATGATGAAACAAGCTGGAAACCTTGGGTCGAGTCAAACCACCGAACAATCAATCGGTTCTGCACGATTCAGACAATGCCTCTGGAAGTGGCTCACCACACTTAAAACACCTCACTGAGGTCACTTTGTGGTCTGTCCAAACCTCTGGAGCTGGTTTTAGGCTAAAGTCTGGCTTGACAACTTTCCCAGCTGTCCGTGCCATATTTTCAACAGCGTAATATCAGTCAATAGCTGTTGCACGATCCTCAAATGACTGAGGGGCGGTCTGTAGAACCCATCTCTGTAACTGCCGACCTAGGTTTTGCTCACAATGGTCGATAGCCAGGATTTTAGACTCTTTGCTCCAGGCTTCTTAATCAGTAGCTGTTTTATTTTCGGCATAAAACAACTTGTCACAAACATTAAAGGTTCCATGTCTTCCTAACAAGCTAACCATGTCCACAACCCCTCATTATTGTCTAACTGCTTGACAGCATTGGAATGTGTGTGTGTGTGTGTGTGTGTGTGTATATATATGTATATATATATATATATATATATATACATACATACACACAGTGTGTGTGTGTGTATGTATGTGTGTGTAATATATATATATATATATATATATATATATATATATATATATATATATATATGTGCATGTATATGTGTCTATATATATATATATATATATATATATATATCTGACATGCACATACATACACACATATTATATATATATATATATCCACTATATAAATGCCTAGTGGCGTGTGTTATACACTGACCTATATATTTCTTGAAGGAGAAGTGACAGTTGGGAGTGGTTGGTGGTTGCCGGGGGTGACAGTGGGGAGTTTTTAACACCTTAAGTAGCTTGATGAAGGATGTGGCGATGAAGATGAAGGATGAGGTGATGGAGAAAAATGATGAGGTGGTGACATGTGGACAAAACCACGTTAAAAAAGGGCGCTTGCGTCGGGAAGTAACGCTCTTCCCCTGAGGAGGCCTGGGCTAGGCCCAAATGCATGACAACAACCTTTTTAACACCTTAAGTAGCTTGATTTGACTAGAATGCATGAGTATCATGCACGGGTTAACTTGTATATATATATATATATATATATATATATATATAGATAGATATTTAGCACTTCTGCCTTGCAGCACTGGGGTCATGAGTTCGATTCCCAACCATGGCCTTATCTCATACTTGCCAACTCTCCCTGAATGTCAGGGAGACTCCCTGAAATAGGGGTGATCTCCCTCACTCCCTGAAGAGTCTGGCATTCTACCTGATGCTGAGCCAGTACAAGACATGGTAGGCTTTGCCATCTGTGGCATGATGACACAGTTCAGAAATTGTGTCCTATGCCCATGTATTGATGCCTATGGAGGTGACTTCAGTAATGGAGACAGAAATGTAAAAGACACTTCAGTCTCTAGATATTCATTAGCTGCTTTTCTCTAAAGCATAGTTGCCTACTCTCCCGAATGTCCAGGAGACTCCCGCATTTCTCCCGGGCTCCAGGGAGAACAGGGCAACCTCCCGGTTCTCGCCCACGCAATAGATAAGTGGTGGGGGGCAGGGCTTAATGATGCAAATATTGCATCATCTTAGCCCTGCCCCCTGCTGTAATTGCCCAAAATTGTGTCAATCGTTTAAAAATGATGCAATTTGTCAAGCCCTGCCCCCACACGCCCACCTCTCCCGGGATCTCCCTGAAGCCAACAAGGAAAATTTGGCAATTATGCCTTATCTGTGAGGAGTTTGTATGTTCTCCCCGTTTTTGCGTGGGTTTCCTCCGGGTGCTACAGTTTCCTCCCACACTCCAAACACATACTGGTAGGTTAAATTGGCTGCTAACAAATTGACCCTAGTCTGTGTGTCCGACTGTGTGTGTGTTAGGGAATTTAGACTGTAAGCCCCAGTGGGGCAGGGACTGATGTGAGTGAGTTCTCTGTACAGTGCTGCGGAATTAGTGGCGGTATATAAATAGCTGATGATGATATATATATACATACAAGTTAACCCGTGCATGATACTCATGCATTCTATTATTATTATTATTATTATTAATTTTTATTTATAGGGCGCCACAAAGTATCCGTAGCGCCGTACAAGGACAAACAATGGCACAGTACAAGGTGAAACAGCACAGTACAAGTAACAGTAAGCACTATAACTCTGGGGGCTCAGGCACAGCATGAAAGAGAGGGAGGGAGGGGAAAAGTGAGTACAGGCGGGTAACTATGGCCCAAGAGGGTGGGCACGGATGACAGGTTGAGAGTCACTGAGGGGAGCGGAGAGAAGCGAGAGGAGACAGAGGGCAGAGGGACTGAGAGGAGGTGAGCTGAGTAGCTGGAGAGCGCAGTTAAAAGTGATGGAAACATAAGGTAGGAGAGCCCTGCTCAAAGAAGCAAACAATCTAAAGGGAGGGGAAGACAGACAGACACATGGATGAGACGGAGAGACGGGAGGAAGGGGGAGAAGGGAAGAAGGGATGAGAAAGAGAGGTAGCCGACCGGTGGGAGTTTAGGCATGAGACTGGAAGGCTTTAAGGAAAAGGTGGGTTTTTAATGTTCGTTTGAAAGAGGACAGATTAGGGGAAGTTCTGATGGAGCGGGGGAGCTTGTTCCAATGGAGGGGAGCGGCGCGGGAGAAGTCTTGGATACGTGCGTGAGAGGAGGTAATCAGAGGGGAAGAGAGGCGACGATCGTTGGACGATCGCAGTGAGATAAGGTTAGAGATGTAGGGAGCAGTGGAGTTGGCGAGGGCCTTGTAAGTCAGAGTGAGGAGCTTGAAAAGGATTCTGTAGGGGAAGGGGAGCCAGTGAAGGGCTTGGTAGAGTGGGGGTACAGAGGTGGAACGGCGAGAGAGGAAAATAAGCCTAGCAGCGGCGTTAAGTACAGATCTAAGGGGAGCGAGATGAGAGAGGGGGAGGCCGATAAGGAGAAGGTTGCAGTAGTCCAAGCGGGAGATAATGAGAGAGTGGACGAGAGATTTGGTGGCATCCTGGGAGAGGAAGGGCCGAATGCGGGCAATGTTGCGAAGCTGGAAACGGCAGGATTTGGCGAGAGAGTGAATGTGAGGGGCAAAGGAGAGAGAGGAGTCGAGGATGACACCTAGGCAGCGGAGTTGGGGAACAGGGGAGATAGATGAGTTGTCAACAGTGATGGAGAGGTCAGAGGGGAAGCAGGTACGAGAGGGAGGAAAGACAATGAGTTCAGTTTTAGCAAGATTGAGTTTAGGAAATCTAGAGGACATCCAGGAGGAGATGGCAGAGAGGCATGCGGATACCCTGGAAAGAAGGGAGGGAGAGAGATCAGGAGAGGAAAGGTAGAGTTAAGTGTCATCAGCATAAAGGTGGTACTTGAGGCCGAAGGAGCTGATTAGTGCACCCAGAGAAGAGGTGTATAGTGAGAATAGTAAGGGTCCAAGGACAGAGCCCTGAGGGACCCCGACTGGAAGGGAGGAAGAAGGGGAGAGAGAATCAGAGGTGGAAACAGAGAAGGAACGGTCGGCAAGGTAAGAGGTGAACCAGGAGAGGACGGTACCGGAGAGGCCAATGGACTGAAGGGTGTGAAGCAGGAGGTGGTGGTCAACGGTGTCAAAGGCCGCTGAGAGGTCGAGGAGAATCAGGAGGGAGTAGTGGCCCATGGCTTTAGCCGAGAGGAGATCGTTCGTAACTTGAGCCAGGGCAGTTTCAGTGGAATGGAGGGGGCAGAAGCCTGATTGGAGGGGGTCAAGGAGGGAGTGTTCAGAGAGGTAGGTGAAGAGACGGTTGCAGACAAGTCTCTCGAGTATTTTGGAGGCAAATGGGAGAAGGGAAATGGGGCGGTAATTAGAGAGTGAAGTGGGGTCAAGATTGGGTTTCTTGAGAATGGGTGAGACGAGAGCATGTTTAAAGGCGGAGGGGAAGATGCCGGTGGAGAGGGACAGATTAAAGAGGTGAGCGAGGTGGGAGCAGGTGGAGGTGGAAAGGGAGAGAAGAAGGTGAGAAGGGATGGGGTCCTGGGGGCAGGTAGAAGGGGGGGAAGAAGAAATGAGAGAGTGGACTTCCTCACCCGAGGTGGGGCGGAAGGAGAGAAGGAGTTGGTGGCTGGGGGGAGAGTGGAGGGGGGAGGAAGGGCGAGAGGGGGGGTGGCGGAAGAGTGGGTGGAGGAGGAGATTTCAAGTCTGATGGCTGCGATTTTAGAGGAGAAAAAGGAGGTGAAGTCAGTGGCAGATAAGGAGGAAGGGAAGGGGGGAGGTGGGGGAGACAGGAGAGTGTTAAAGGTAGCGAAGAGGCGGCGGGGGTTGGAGGACTGGGAGGAGATGAGGGATTTAAAGAAGGATTGCTTAGCGAGCGAGAGGGCAGAGCTGTAGGAGGAGAGGATAAACTTGAAGTGGAGGAAATCAGCCAGGGAGCGAGATTTTCTCCAGTGGCGTTCGGCAGTACGAGAGCATTTTTGGAGGAAACGGGTAAGTTTGGAGTGCCAGGGTTGGGGATTGGAGCAGCGAAGGTGGATGGGCTGGGCAGGGGCAACCGCATCAAGGGCGGAGGAGAGGGTTTGGTTATAGAGGGAGGCCGCCTGATTAGGGCAGGACAGGGTGGAAAGGGGAGAGAGGAGAGTTTCGAGAGAAGAGGATAGAATAGCAGGATCAAGGGTGTCGAGATTGCGCCTGGACCGGGTAGATTTGGCTGGGGGGAGGGGTGCAGGAGTAGAGGAGAGAGAGAATGAGAGGAGATGGTGGTCCGAGAGTGGAAAGGGGGAGATAGAGAAGTCGGACAGACTGCAACGGTGGGAGAAGACAAGGTCAAGGGAGTGACCAAGGCAGTGGGTAGAAGAGGAGGTCCATTGGCAGAGGCCAAGGGAGGAAGAAAGGGCAAGGAGTTTGACGGAAGCAGGGTCGGTGGGGTTGTCAATAGGGATATTGAAGTCACCAAGGATAATGGAGGGGATGTCAGAGGAGAGGTGGTGTGGGAGCCAGGCAGCAAAGTTGTCAAGGAAAAGGGAGGAGGGCCCAGGGGGGCGGTATATGACAGAGACGCAGAGATGGATGGGGTAGAAGAGACGGATAGAGTGGACTTCAAAAGAGGAGAAGGAGAGGGAGGGTTCAGGGGGAATGAGTCTGAAAGTACAGGTGGAGGATAGGAGAATGCCCTCTCCTCCGCCTGGGCGGTCTCCAGGTCTGGCGGAGTGGGTGAAGGAGAGGCCGCCATAGGAGAGAGCGGCAGGGGAGGCAGTGTCGGAATCGGTGAGCCAGGTTTCGGTAATGGCAAGAAGGTTAAGAGAGTTAGATAAGAAGAGGTCATGGATAGAGGGGAGTTTGTTGCGGACGGATCTAGCATTCCAGAGGGCACAGTCAAATCAAGCTACTTAAGGTCTTAAAAAGGTTCTTGTCATGCATTTGGGCCTAGCCCAGGCCTCCTCAGGGTAAGAGCGTTACTTCCCGACGCAAGCGGCCTTTTTAATGTGTGTTCATGAGGTAAAATTACCTCACGAAAATGAGTTTGACCCCTCAACTCGTAAATTTAGCCTTTACTACCCCTCCCATGGGGGGGAGGGGGGATGATGGAAGTTAACTGACTTGACTATTCTAATTTTTTTGTCAAATAATGTCAGTATACCAAATTTCAGGTCAATTGGATGAGCCCTTTCTGAGAAAATAGTTTTTTCCACACACACACACACACACACACACACACTAACGCACGCCTCTACACATGTGTGTTCATGAGGTAAAATTACCTCACGAAAATGAGTTTGAGCCCTACCAAATTTCAGCCCTTTTTGAATTTTTTTCCCCACACACACTAAGAATTTAGTAAGTCAGTGTATAACTCCGCCCAGCAGGTGGTGCTGCAACTTGGGTTTTTTTTTCACACACACACATACAGACAGACGCCACTAAGCATTTATATAGTAGATATGTATTTCACCACATTTTTTTTTGGGTTGTGGAAAGTAAGGGAAGAGAGGGCTGGAAAGTCAACAAGAGGTAATGGGAAAAGACATTAAAGCTAAGGGGCAGGGACAGAGGGGAAGATATGAGGTTTAGGGAAGTTAAGGACTGAAAACCGAGGAAGGAACTGGATCAATAGGAAAAGTCGGTGATCAGAAAGAGGTGAAAGAACGAGCAAATGGGAGGAACTGAGTTGCATCAGAAGCCCTGGACCAGACATGCCTAAATCCAGCAGCAGCACAGACTGAGAATGAGGAGGTCACAGATATTAATAAATTACAGGTAGGATTAAGTATACATTTCTCCATTTTTTTACACATATTTGCATATTTCCCTTTAAATGTGTAATGTAAATATAGATTTTGCATTTGGCCATGCCTCCACACCAATATGCAGAGCTAAATGTCATTAGGTGGGCCCCAATCATTGGTTTACCCTATGGGCCCTTTATAGCCCAGTCCAACACTGTTTGTGTGAGAAAGATTTGATGTGTTAACCCTTTGCTTGTTGGTGTGTGCATTGCTAACGTGTGTGTAGCAGAAGCATAATTTAGACTGTGGGGCAGAGATTGATGTGAATGACAATTATTCTCTGTACAGCGCTGCAGAATTGGTGGTGCCAGGGCCTGATCAACCACTAGGCTGACCAGGCTGCAGCCTGGGGAGCTGGGTCCCTGGGGGTGCTGCACTGTGGGTATTTTTTTTTTTTAAATTTATTTTTTTTTTCATTCATTTTTTTTTCGGGGTGGGGGGGGGTCGCCGCTGGGGATCGCCGCGGGGGGGGGGGGATCGCCGCGGGGGGGTGGAGGGCTCGACGATCAAAAGCTTTGGTGGTCAGTGGTTAGCAACACACAGCCAATCGCCAGGCTGCCTGTTGCTGTGCAGCAGACAGGAAGCAGGACGTCTTCACTTCCTATCTGCTGATCTGAGGAGAGGAGCGACGCTGGCACAACTACAGGTAAGTGAAGGGGGGAACTGCCCTGCATATCTATAGGGAGGGGGGGGAACTGCCCTGCATATCTATAGGGAGGGGGGGAACTGCCCTGCATATCTATAGGGAGGGGGGGAACTGCCCTGCATATCTATAGGGAGGGGGGGGAACTGCCCTGCATATCTATAGGGAGGGGGGGGAACTGCCCTGCATATCTATAGGGAGGGGAGGGAACTGCCCTGCATATCTATAGGGAGGGGGAGAACTGCCCTGCATATCTATAGGAAGGGGGGGAACTACCCTGCATATCTATAGGGAGGGGGGGAACTACCCTGCATATCTATAGGGAGGGGGGGACTACCCTGCATATCTATAGGGAGGGAGAGGGGGGACTGTCATGCATATGTATAGGGAGGGAGAGGGGGACTGTCATACAAATCTATAGGGTGGGAGGGGAGGGGGGCTGCCATGAAAATGTATAGGGAGGTAGAGAGGTTGATATGTATGAAGGAGGGCAGAGGAGGGGGCTGATATATGTGACTGGGGGAGTTTTGATGTGACGGGGGGGATAGCTAGCTAGCAGAGTGGAGGTAAGGAAAATAGCTGCAAGGGGGATGGATGCAGGGTGGGAGGTAAAGAAAATGGCTGCAGCAGGGGTTAAGGAAAATGGCTGTGCGGGGGGGTTGTGGTTAAGGAAAATGGCTGCAGGGGCTTTTTAAAAAATAGAGCAGCTTTGGGGGGCAGAATCTCATGATTGTGTGGTGGTCACATGGGTGGTCTCAGCAATCACTAGAATACTAAATATTAATGAGATGGGGCTGGTAGAGGTTTGTATTTGATTGACAACAAATATTCAGATATTGCTTATATATGCCTGTCCAATGGGGTACTTTTAGCTGGCCATAATGGAGTGTTTTGTTTTGACTAAAGGGCCTAATCATTCAGGGTTTGCATTATAATAGATTTTTGCATTTTCAAAAAAGGACGCCAACTTTCCAGAAGCCAACGAGAGGATAACAAAGTTGCAAGAGAGAAGAGCAAGGACAGGTAAGAGACAATGGCACAATCTGTCTAAATTTGAATGCTGGAGAATACACCTGAACATTCATATTCAGGAGTGTTCCTATACACCTATATATTCGGAGGAGGGGGGGGGGGCCGTATTAGCCTAGGGCGGCCAGAACCCTTAATCAGGCCCTGGGTGGTGCTATATAAATAAATAGTGATGGTGATGATAGTGTGTACTAGTGTGTCCCAATATATTGTCCTTATTCAATAACCTGTGTGATAGGTGAGTGAAAGAGTTAGCGCTGGAATCATGTGTAACCCTTTACAGAAAATAACTCAAAGTCAGGGATGATGGGAGCACATTCCTGACAGTGTGTGTTACAAGTGTAGACAGTTTTTGTACTGCCATTATTTTTCTATTAAAATTAGTAATATAGTTATAACAGTTGACCTAATTCAATGTACTAGACACTGAATGTTGAAATCAGATGAAAGTTTTTATGATGTCAAAGTGTTCATTACTCAACCATCTTGTTGCAATTGCAGACTTTGCTCTCTCTCACTCATGTTGTAAGTACAGTTAGGTCATTCGACTGAACTTTGACTTTATAATATGTGTTAATGTGTTACTGTATTGCAAGACATAAATGAGTACACTATCCAACAAGAAGTGTTTTAGCATAATCTGTGTTAATCTGCTAAAGGCTCTTGTCAAGAGGAATCTAATTTGTATATACATTTACACAAACCTAAAGAAAACTAGTATAACAATAACCAATAAAAACAAATGGTCCTATGTTTACTTCATCTTTTGTAGGTTTCCAAATGATTTTATTTGCAGATCTGACACTCCCTATTTATATAACAACCTATATACCTTAGCTATCCTAGGTCACACCTGACAAGGCTCAACATGGGATGTAGTTTTTATAAATGTGCTGAGATCAACTTCTTAAATGTCTCTCAAAGGGGGAAATTCAATTCCCCCCAAAGTACCACCGCGCTAAAACTATTACCGTTATTACATTAATAGTGCCCGTAATTACCGTTATTACGGTAATTCTAACACCGGCTTTTAGCGGAAAAGCCAGATTAATATTACCATAATAACAGTAATATTTATAATGCGGCGGTACTTCGGGGAAATTGAATTCCCGCCAAAGAGTCTGGACAGGATAATGTGACAAGTTAGTATACTACTCTCAATATTATCTACATATAAGCTTCTTACCCAGTTCATAAAGTGACCATGAAAGATACATTTTCTTATATATACCTCTAATCTATTCTGCCAAAGGCCTTTTCTGAATCGTATGATGGTGAGACCATTGGAATGCACCTGGAAAAGGGGATATGTATCATATTTAACACTCGATGGATAAAATCTGTAGTTTGTCTCCTTGGAAGAGAGCCAGATTAATAAACTAAAAGCACATATTTTAGTGTATATTTTAAAGTCAGTGTTAATTAGGATTCAGAGTCTATATTTGGTGCATTGTTCCTAATCTGTCATGTAGAGGATGTAATTTATTAAATCTGTTTATTATTTAACATTCCAGTCAATGATGTATGGATTTTGGTGCTTTTTATACAAATAATTTGGGGAGTAAACATTAGCACTGAGTTGCTCACAGTTATGTCTTATACTATATAGTTTCACAAAACTGTAAATTCTCTAATCTAGCAAGTGAATATTATATTGTTTTACTTTCTAAAAGCAATTTGGGTTAGGTAACCAGGGGCCACTACTTTGTTTGTTGCCCAAACCATGGGAAAGATCGAGCAAGGTTTTAGGTTATTACTGAAATAAAAATCTAATAGCTTGCCGATCTCAGACACCATAGCATAGTCAGATAGCTCATTAATTTAATTTCCAAGCCTTATAAAATAAATTGGTAAGTATAACTTCCACAGAGCATGGTTGGACTATGATATATCAGAGATATCTAACATTAATAGTTTAAAAAAATGCAAAATATTGAAGTATGCTTTAAAACCCCCTATTATAATGTTGTTTTTGGATCTTTTAAGTATACAAGTTTTCACTGATCTATAAAATGCTTTTTGGTTCTGACATTGGGTACACCTGTGGCAGAACTATAGGTGGAACGGTCACAACGGGGTCCAGAGGTGAGGGGGATGCCCTATCGTTTTAATTAATGTATCTTACTTGTCATTCTATGAATACTAATCTCTTGTGGAGAATTGGAAAGTGGAATAAAAGAAATATGTTATCTCCTGTAAAATGAGTGCAATATCTTAAGGCCTTCTTGCACTTAACTATGCTATTAACTGCTCTCACTTTATGGCATCCAACTTTACAGGTTAAAACTGCATGGGTTGAAGAACTAACCATAATCTTCTAACTATAAACCCCTAATCCTATTACACTAACTGCTCCTGAAGTTGCAGGCAGTCACACATTGCATAGGAAATTGTAGGAAAGCAAGGGGTCTGTAGGATAGACAAAAGAAAAGACCAGAGGTATAGCATTAAATATATAAAAGCTGAAACAAAGAAACCAAAAACTCTTTATTGAGGATTATTTGGGATTTCTCCCAATGATTATTATCAATTCAGCAAATTAGGAAAACTACTGAGCTGTAAATAAAGCTTGCAGTCTGTTAGGAATCTGGCCTGCAGTATCACTATCTTACCATGCTGCTGTTTTGCCATTGGACATTTCCACTTTGCCTGCTGGAGTTATCCTCCTTCCCTGATCATCATCTGCACCTGTTCCACTGCCTTTTATACCTGCTGCAAACATTGTTCCTTGCAGTTCATCAATTGTTTTCTGCGTCTTGTCGCTGTCAGTACTCCTGTATAATTGTACCTGTTGTTATCCTGATTTTCTGACTTTTTCCTGTTCCATTATTTTGCAACTTTGCTTGTGACCCAAGACCCTGGCTTCATTTGACCATCATCCTGCTTACTCCTTGGTATCATTGTGGATCTTCTGGCATCTGACCCCTGGCTTGCCTGACCCTCCTTTGCCTGATTCTCCTGTGGATCATCTTGTGCCTCCTGTCACCTGGCTAAACCTAGTAACCTGCATCTGTACTTTCCCACATCCAGTGCCTCATGCCTCCTGACTATTCTGGTATTCAGTCTCCTTCTGCCTGTACCTCATCTGTATATCTGGACACCAGCCTCTGCTATAGCTGATAACCTGCATCTGCACTTCCCCATTTGTCTCTTGATTATACTGGTATTCAGTCTCCTTGAGCCGGCATCCCATCTATTACACCTGGCAATCCTGGTATCCAGGCTATCCAGCTCCGAAGCTATACCTGGTATATCCTGTTATCTGCATTTAACCATTGACTGCACCTGTTTAATACCTATAAAACCCTTGTTATAATAAAAACACTTTGTTTTCACTACCAATACTTTCTGTTGTATCCATACTGGGAATCATAACATAAATAAGATTTTTGTTGGTAATTTGATAGAATATTAGATCCATTAAACAGAATATAAATGTATGCACATATGCATATGAAATATGGCAATGCTAGCTCAATACATATTGTATCCTCTCTATACGGCTAGTATCTGTGGTTGACGCATAGCATGTATACAGAGATTTCCTCAAATGTGAATTATGAAAAGTATTGTATTGATGTGTTATGTTCCCTATATGAAAATATAATGCACTGTGATGACCCCGCTATTGTTCTCTGTCACGGGCACTAGGAGTCTTTACCCAGTATCACCCGCTGATGGTCTTATCAGAGCAGTAGAGTTGATATATGATACTCTGATGGCAGGGTGATAATGGAACTGGAAACAGCAGATGGTTAGAGAATGCTCAGAAAGTCTATGACTAGCAGCACTGGTAAACAATAGGTAACTGAACACGAGGATCTGGATGGACAAGGACACGTGAGGGTAGTCAGTGGTTTGCGCACGGCAAGTTGTACCACTGCTATAGTGAGAAGAATGTCCAGGAGTAATAAGGAGGTGGAAGTCAGCGGTCTGCGTATAGCAAGTGGTACCGCTGTCTGTAGTGAAGGAATGGAATCCAGGTGAAGGTAACGGGGAAGTCAGTGGTCTGCGAGTAGCAAGTTGTACCACTGCTTATGTGAGAGGATATATGCAACTGGTGACACAGGGAAACAGGAATCAGTGGTCTGCCTTTAGCAAGTTGTACCACTGAATATATATGTGAGGAAGGACACGAGGAGATAAATGCTATGCAGAGTCTACACGGGTACACTGAACTTGATCCCACGTTGAACTGCACACAATAATAATAATGAATGAACAGCACTGCACAGATAAACAAAGTCACTCAAATAGTCCAGCAAAAGGAAACACAGTCAATAATAGCAATAGTCTCAGAGGATGGACACTCCGGAGGAGAACAACTCAGTCCAGATGGATATGCAATACACCAGCACAGTCAATGAGAAGTATGCATACCGTGGTTCAGATGAGCAGGCTGTTAGAGATAGCTGCAGGGATACCTGAGCGGCCGGGAACAGACGAGATGAGAAGTCCTTGCAGAATGGAAGCGGCAGGTAGGTGCAGCGCACTGTAGGTAGGCCAGCAAGGATGACAAATACCCAGGAAGCAGTAGTATATCGAATAGAACAGCAGGAGACCACGGGAGAGTTGAAGCGATGTAGCAAAGCTGGAGGCCGAGGATCGTAGACTCGATGCAACAGGCAAGTTGACACAAATGGACACACTGTAGAAGCAGTAGGCAGCGGGTCAGCTGACGGCAGGTAGAATGCAGACTGGAGCGCTGAGACGAGCAGACTCTGTAGACACGCTGAAGTAGCGAACAGGAATCAGCTGCTGAAGTCACGATGAAACACAGGAGAGTTTGCAGTAATCTGTAACTGTAGATACACGGAGGCAGCGGATAGGAATCAGCTTCTGGAGTCACGATGAAACACAGGAGAGTTTGCAGTAATCTGTAACTGTAGATATACGGAGGCAGCGGATAGGAATCAGCTGCTGGAGTCACGATGAAACACTGGAGAGGTTGCAGTAATCTGTAACTGTAGACATACGGAGGCAGCGGATAGGAATCAGCTGCTGGAGTCACGATGAAACACAGGAGGGTTTGCAGTAATCTGTAACTGTAGATACACGGAGGCAGCGGATAGGAATCAGCTGCTGAAGACACTAGGAACACGAGGAATAGAAGTGGTCTGGAAACCACAAACGGCAAACAGGAATCAGCATAAGCTGAACACACGAGCAGGCACTGGAACACCTTCAGAGACTCATGAGGAATGAGACTCCAAGATCAGGCAACGTGGTATTGACCACAGGTGCTTAATATAGGGAGTGTTGCCTGATCAGCCAATTAGTTAAAGGAACAAAACTGAAGGTTAAAAGGGACTGCACATGCGCAGAACCTCATTATAATGGACGGACACGGTTCCTAGCTACCTTAGAAGTAGCACTCACAGTCCGGTGAGTGACAGTACCCCCCCTTTTAAAGGTGGGCACAGAACACCTGGAACCGGGTTTGTCCGGAAATTTGGTATAGAACTTTTTCAAGAGAGCTGGAGCGTTGAGATCTTCAGCTTTGATCCATGAACGCTCCTCAGGACCAAAGCCTTTCCAATGCATGAGGAAACGAAGAACTCCTCGCGAAATTTTAGCATCCAAAACCTGAGTAATCTCAAAGTCTTCCTCCTGATGAACTTGAATTGGCCGAGGTGCTGAAGGAGGGACCTAGAAATGGTTGATGATGAGAGGTTTGAGCAAGGAAACATGGAAGGCGTTGGAAATACGAAGACTCTTGGGAAGTAAAAGTTTGAAGCAGACTGGATTAATAACTTGAATGATCCTTTATGGACCAATAAAACGGGGAGCAAATTTCATGGATGGAACCTTCAAACGAATATTCTTAGTAGATAGCCACACCCGGTCTCCGACTTTCAATGGTGGAATAGCCCGTCTCTTTTTGTCCGCAAAAGACTTATATCTGGCAGATGTCTTCTTTAAACAGGTTTTTACCTGAGCCCAAATATTTTTGAAGGTTTGACACAAAGTCTCAACAGCAGGAACTTGGGTGGGCGGGAGGGCAGGAAATTCCGGGAAAGACGGATGGTGACCGTAAACCACAAAGAATGGAGTTTTAGATGATGACTCATGGTACATGTTGTTATGAGCAAATTCAGCCCAAGGAAGTAATTCTACCCAGTTGTCTTGATTGGCTGACGAGAACATCCTTCAGAAAGTCTCAAGATCTTGGTTGACTCTTTTTAGTTTGTCCGTTCGATTGGGGATGGTAGGAAGATGAGAGTGCCAATCGTATGCCCAAGGTCTTGCAAAGGGCCCGCCAGAATCTGGAAACGAATTGTACTCCTCTATCTGACACGATCTCGGACGGACATCCATGGATACGGAAAATTTCTCTAATGAAATGTTCAGCCAGGGTAGAAGAAGAAGGTAAACCAGACAAGGGAACGAAATGCGCCATCTTCGAAAATCTATCCACCACTACCCAAATGGTGTTGCAATTCTTACTAGGAGGAAGCTCAGTAACAAAGTCCATACTAATATGGGTCCAAGGCTTAGATGGAATGGGTAGTGGCTGAAGCAACCCTGCTGGAGTTCTGCGGGGGGTCTTGAACTGGGAGCATAAATCGCATGCTGCAATAAACTCTTTGACATCTCTCCTCATAGAAGGCCACCAATAACTTCGAGAGAGGATTTCAAAGGTCTTGCGTTCACCAGCATGTCCAGAGAAACGAGAAGAGTGAAACCATGAAAGGATTTTTTTCCTAAGAGCAGGAGGCACGAGGGTCTTCCCAAATGGTAGCACTTTCGTGGAAGAAGCAGCCAGAGAAACACATTTGGGGTCTAATATAAAGTGGTTAGGATTCTCTTCAACGTCTGAGGACGCCACAAAGACTCGAGATAGAGCGTCTGCTTTTTTATTCTTTGCAGCTGGTTTGAAGGTTATGATAAGATCAAAATGGGAAAAGAAAAGAGACCATCTTGTCTGACGAGGATTTAAACATTGAGCAGACTGTAGGTATGACAAATTTTTATGATCCGTAAAAATTGTCACCGGATGACGAGCTCCCTCTAACAAATATCTCCACTCCTCCAATGCTATTTTAATAGCCAGCAACTCCTTGTCCCCGATGGTGTAATTCTTCTCCGCAGGCAGAAGACCCCGAGAGTAAAAGGCACAAGGATGGAATTTTTGTTGCTCCGATTTCTGGGAGAGAATGGCTCCTAAACCAACATTAGAGGCGTCTACTTCTAGGAAGAAGGGAAGAGTCACATCAGGCTGTTGAAGGATGGGAGCAGAGGAGAAGGACTCTTTAAGAAATTGAAAGGCTTGGAGAGCCTCAGATGACCATTGCTTAGTATTGGCCCCTTTGCGAGTTAGAGCCACAATGGGAGATGCAATTGAAGAGAAGTCTTGAATGAAGCGTCTATAGTAGTTGGCGAAGCCTAAAAAACGCTGAATGGCACGAAGAGTAGTTGGCTGAGGCCAAAGTAACACAGCATTCACCTTTTCTGGATCCATTTGTAGACCAACTCCAGAAACAATATAACCCAAAAATGGAATCTGGGGCAACTCAAATGAACATTTTTCTAATTTACAGAATAATGAATTTTTCCGGAGTCTGGAAAGAACTTCGGCCACTTGTTGGTGATGTGAAGGCAGGTCTTGGGAAAAGATGAGTATGTCGTCCAGATATACTACGACACATACATATAACAAGTCCCGAAAGATCTCATTAATGAAGCCCTGGAAAACAGCAGGGGCATTACATAACCCGAAGGGCATTACTAAGTATTCATAATACCCATCTCTGGTGTTAAAAGCTGTTTTCCATTCGTCACCGGACCTGATTCTAATCAAATTGTAGGCACCACGAAGATCCAACTTAGTAAGAATCCGGGCTCCCTTGATCCGATCAAACAACTCAGTAATCAGAGGAATGGGATACCGATTTTTGATAGTGATAGCATTAAGTCCACGAAAATCTATGCAGGGGCGTAATGATCCATCTTTCTTCTTCACGAAAAAGAACCCAGCTCCAGCGGGAGAAGTAGAAGGTCGAATAAATCCTCGCTGGAGATTCTCTTGGATGTATTCAGCAGTAGCCTGAGTCTCAGGTAAAGAAAGTGGATAAACACGACCCCTAGGTGGAATCTTGCCAGGTAACAGGTCAATCGGACAATCCCATGAACGATGAGGGGGAAGACGTTCAGACTGAGCTTTATCAAAGACGTCAGCAAATGAAGCATACTGAGGAGGAAGTCCCGGTGAGGAAGGTGAAATGGAGGTTTGCTGTATTCTACGAGGAACAACACGAGAAAGACAATGTTGGTGACATTCAGGTCCCCAAGACGTAACTTGAGGAGTGCGCCAGTCAATCTGGGGAGAATGACATTGAAGCCATGGAAGGCCTAACACAATCGGACTTGTAGTAACAGGAAGGATTAAAAACAAAATTTCTTCTCAGTGTAGGACACCAATCTGAAGGGTCACTGAAGACGTACTTTGGGTGATGAGACCGTTGATAATACGTGATCCATCGATAGCCGTCACCGTAATAGGAGTCTTCAGGGTAATCACTGGTAGGGACCATTGATTTACAAGGGATTCAGAAATGAAATTTCCCGCAGCTCCTGAATCGATTAGAGCTTGGGACTCAAAAGACTTAGTAGCAAATGAAATGGTAACGTCAAATGCACAGATGTTTGATTTCGTAGAAGATGGAGAGGACCCCAGGGACCCTAACTTCACCTCTCCAGAACTAGTTAGGGCCTGGCATTTCCCGATTTTTTTGGGGGCATGACTGGAGCATATGTGTGGCATCAGCACAATAGATACAAAGTCTATTCTTAGTTCTTCGATTTCTCTCTGCAGAGGTTAGTTTGGAACGTCCAATCTCCATCGGTATTACCGGAGGTGAAGCAGGACGAATTTGAGAAGTGGGACGAAGAGATGTTTTAGCTGAAGTAGTTCTCTCAGAGTCCCTCTCACGAAATCTGAGATCCACATGATGACAAAGAGAAATCAAATCTTCTAAAGACATAGGGAGTTCTTGAGTAGTCAGTGCATCTTTAATTTTGTCCGAGAGCCCCTGCCAGAAGGCGGCAATTAACGCTTCAGTGTTCCACTGAAGCTCAGAGGCTAAGATCCTAAATTGAATGACGTACTGTCCTACTGTACGTGAACCCTGTCGTAAGCGTAGAATGCTGGAGGCAGCGGAAATAGCACGACCTGGTTCATCGAATACATTACGAAACATGGAAATAAATTTGGCACTATCCTGTAACAACGGATCATTTCTTTCCCACAGAGGGAAAGCCCATGCGAGAGCTTGTCCGGAGAATAATGAGATGAGATAGGCCACTCTGGAACGATGAGTCGAAAAGTTTTGAGGTTGGAGCTCAAAATGTACTGAGCATTGGTTGAGGAAACCTCTACATGTTTTGGGATCTCCATCATACTTTGACGGAGTTGGCAGGTGAAGCGTGGAAGCCGTAGACACCTGGGATGGCACTGGGGAAACGGAGGAAAGCACAGGAGCATCAACAGAAGGTGTAATATTCTGCCCAGACGTTCTTTGGGAGACTAACGTCTGGTAACATTGTAGTAATAGTTGTTGACGAACATCCTGTTGTTCCACACGGGTGACCAGATGCTGCAGCATCTCTTTAGCTGTGGGTTCCGAATCTGGGTCTGTCATGGCCTGATCTTACTGTCACGGGCACTAGGAGTCTTTACCCAGTATCACCCACTGATGGTCTTATCAGAGCAGTAGAGTTGATATATGATACTCTGATGGCAGGGTGATAATGGAACTGGAAACAGCAGATGGTTAGAGAATGCTCAGAAAGTCTATGACTAGCAGCACTGGTAAACAATAGGTAACTGAACACGAGGATCTGGATGGACAAGGACACGTGAGGGTAGTCAGTGGTCTGCACACGGCAAGTTGTACCACTGCTATAGTGAGAAGAATGTTCAGGAGTAATAAGGAGGTGGAAGTCAGCGGTCTGCGTATAGCAAGTGGTACCGCTGTCTGTAGTGAAGGAATGGAATCCAGGTGAAGGTAACGGGGAAGTCAGTGGTCTGCGAGTAGCAAGTTGTACCACTGCTTATGTGAGAGGATATATGCAACTGGTGACACAGGGAAACAGGAATCAGTGGTCTGCCTCTAGCAAGTTGTACCACTGAATATATATGTGAGGAAGGACATGAGGAGATAAATGCTATGCAGAGTCTACACGGGTACACTGAACTTGATCCCACGTTGAACTGCACACAATAATAATAATGAATGAACAGCACTGCACAGATAAACAAAGTCACTCAAATAGTCCAGCAAAAGGAAACACAGTCAATAATAGCAATAGTCTCAGAGGATGGAAACTCCGGAGGAGAACAACTCAGTCCAGATGGATATGCAATACACCAGCACAGTCAATGAGAAGTATGCATACCGTGGTTCAGATGAGCAGGCTGTTAGAGATAGCTGCAGGGATACCTGAGCGGCCGGGAACAGACGAGATGAGAAGTCCTTGCAGAATGGAAGCGGCAGGTAGGTGCAGCGCACTGTAGGTAGGCCAGCAAGGATGACAAATACTCAGGAAGCAGTAGTATATCGAATAGAACAGCAGGAGACCACGGGAGAGTTGAAGCGATGTAGCAAAGCTGGAGGCCGAGGAGCGTAGACTCGATGCAACAGGCAAGTTGACACAAATGGACACACTGTAGAAGCAGTATGCAGCGGGTCAGCTGACGGCAGGTAGAATGCAGACTGGAGACGAGCAGACTCTGTAGACACGCTGAAGTAGCGAACAGGAATCAGCTGCTGGAGTCACGATGAAACACAGGAGAGTTTGCAGTAATCTGTAACTGTAGATACACGGAGGCAGCGGATAGGAATCAGCTGCTGGAGTCACGATGAAACACAGGAGGGTTTGCAGTAATCTGTAACTGTAGATACACGGAGGCAGCGGATAGGAATCAGCTGCTGAAGACACTAGGAACACGAGGAATAGAAGTGGTCTGGAAACCACAAACGGCAAACAGGAATCAGCATAAGCTGAACACACGAGCAGGCACTGGAACACCTTCAGAGACTCATGAGGAATGAGACTCCAAGATCAGGCAACGTGGTATTGACCACCGGTGCTTAATATAGGGAGTGTTGCCTGATCAGCCAATTAGTTAAAGGAACAGAACTGAAGGTTAAAAGGGACTGCACATGCGCAGAACCTCATTATAATGGACGGACACGGTTCCTAGCTACCTTAGAAGTAGCACTCACAGTCCGGTGAGTGACATTCTCTTTAAGCCAGCATCTGGATGGTGCCATAAACCTTATCTGACATGCTGATCTTATCTGTATATCCTATAGTTGAGTTTAAGCCTCAAAAAATATAAACAACCCAGCTGTGTGACAGGACACAGACACTAAGCAGACTGCTGGAAAATAAATCAGCTTAATTAACCACTAAACTACATATACATATTTAGATTTTTCTTAATTCGTGATTATGCCATAATCATGAATGTAGGGATGAAGGGAGAGGTGGAACAGTGGGTGTGGGAGTTGCGAAAGAGGAAAAGGGGAATATACTTGCAGTTGTTAAGGTCCTCAAAGACTAGAGAAGTCTGTGGAGAACAGTCTGGACTTAGAAAGCCTATATGCTTTCTCAGAGTTTTGGTTGTGCAAAATTTGCTCAATCATGGATATTACGATGATTCTGGACGTGTGGTATTTGCTTCTACACTATATCTCTGTTTTGACTTCTGCCACACTTGATAGTTAGTGCCAAGATTTTGATAGTGAGACACTGGAGGACTGCTGATGTCCCAAGTGTGAGGGAATATCTATTCAGAATTTGAAGCTTATAGATAATATAACCCACAAATTGCATAACAAGGAACAGGTTTTCCAGAGTGTCTAGGGTGAGTGGAAGATCTTTGCAAAGTCCCAGAAATTCTTATCCCTACGCTGTTAAACCATACTTGCCAACTTGCTGTAGTTGGCTTCTGGTAATGAAGCAAAACGAGTCATTTGACAGCAGGGGGCGGGGCCAAACGCAGCGATTCCCGGTGAATAGCTGCGTTTTGGACCTAATTCTGCCCACTTCACTAGGCAGTGGGGAGATTGCCACACTCTCCCGGGAGTCGGTGAGACTCTCGCGAAATGCGGGAGTCTCCCGGAATGTGGAAAGTATGTGTTAAACCAATGCTTCATTACATTTATCAACTCCATTAGACTGAAAAGCATATTGGCTTCACCGCTGTATACCTCCTATATTATACATTGAAAATTGCGGAGGACTGATACTGATAATAAATAGTGATCAATCATTGATGTACAGTCATGACCAAAGGTTTTTAGAATGACACAAGTATTGCTTTTCACAAAGTTTGCTGCTTCAATGTTTTTAGACCTTTTTTGTCAGACTTTGCTATGGTATACTGAAGTACAATTACAACCATTTCATGAGTGTCAAAGGATTTTATTGATAATTACATTAAGTTTATGCAAAGAGTCAATATTTGCAGTGTTGGCCCTTCTTTTTGACGACCTTTGCAATTCGCCCTGGCATGCTGTCAATCAATTTCTGAGCCACATACTGACTGATGGCCGTCCATTCTAGCCTAATCAATGCTTGGAGTTTGTCAGAATTTGTGGGTTGTTGTTTATCCACCTGCCTCTTGAGGATTGACCACAAGTTCTCAATGGGATTAAGGTCTGAGGAGTGTTATGTGCGTATTGTCGCTAACCAATAACGATTGTCGAACCTCGATTTGTGTTTCCAACGCACAAAGATTTATTCGCAAATAGTAGAATAATATGCTCAAGCGAAGTGGTAATAAATACAGCCGCTACTTATCGCAGGCGCTCTGGATCCAGTGTGCAGTCATTCAATCCTGAAGTCTGGGGACAAGATGTCTGAACACTAGATGTGAAGCTGCTGCTTTTATACACACAGAAATACAGTAATACAATGAAGGTGGTATAGCTTGCATCTATTGGTCCAGGTCTCAGGAAGGTCCAAGGGGTTGTCAATCATTGGCTAGTTCATCCTAAGGATTACAAAGGAGGGGGTCACCTCTCCAGGGGGTATGCTCGGCTCTTCCCGCCAAGATTCCTTAGTCTTAAATAGTTCATAATTCCCTATCATTCATAACTTGTGTATGCATTCTGCGATTCCCTCGCAGAGTGAACCAAACAGTAGGATATGTAAAGAGGTTTATTATGATACCACTCATGCTATGATTCCTTCAACCTGTTCCGTGTATTTCACTAATATGCATGTAACTCTAATATAACATATAAATACTACTATATTTCGACATAACTGACGATGTGTTGCAACTACCATTAATGTGTACTATTTTATAAGTATGCGTGTTTGTGCGAATGTATGGTAAAAGACCAATTATTGTTGCTGCCACGTGTAGTGGATGCGTACGCCCTTTCACACCATAGCGTGACCTTGTACGTCGTAGCGTACCGTACGCATCTTTTCAGACAAAGACAACCAAGTTTGCTCGACTTTAATTGAAATGACTTTATCCAATTTGCTGACTTCGACAGGAGTTTTCTGGCCATGGACCCAAAATTTCAATGTTTTGATCCCCGAGCCATTTAGTTATTACTTTTGCCTTATGGCAAGGTGCTCCGTCATGCTGGAAAAGGCAATGTTCATCAGCAAACTGTTCTTGGATGGTTGGGAGAAGTTGCTCTTGGAGGATGTTTTGGTACCATTCTTTATTCATGGCTGTGTTCTTAATGAATTGTGAGTGAGCCTACTCCCTTGGCTGAGAAGCAACCCCACACATGGATGGTCTCAGGATGCTTTACTGTTGGAATGACACAGGACAGATGGTAGCGCTCACATTTCCTTCTCTGGACAAGCGTTTTTCCAGATGCCCTAAACAATCTGAAAGGGAATTCACCGGAGATAATTACTTTACCCCAGTCCTCAGCAGTCCAATCCCTGTACCTTTTGCAGAATATCAGTCTGTCCCTGATGTTTTTCCTGTAGAGAAGTGGCTTCTTTGCTGGCCTTCTTGACGCCAGGCCATCCTCCAAAAGTCTTTGCCTCACTGTGCGTGCAGATGCACTCACACCTGCCTACTGCCATTCCTGAGCAAGCTCTGCACTGGTGGTGCCCCGATCCCGCAGCTCAATTTTAGGATATGGTCCTACCGCGTGCTGGATGTTCTTGGGCGCCCTTAAGCCTTCTTCACAACTATTGAACCTCTCTCCTTGAAGTTCTTGATGATCCGATAAATGGTTGATTTAGGTGCAATATCCTTTTCCTGTGAAGCCCTTATTGTGCAAAGCAATGATGAATGCACATGTTCCCTTGTAGGGTACCATGGTTAACAGAGGAAGAACAAAGATTTCAAGCACCATTCTCCTTTTAAAGCTTCCAGTCTGTTGACAGAGTGATCTCCAGCCTTGTCCTCATCAACAATCTCACCTGTGTTAACGAGAGAATCACTGACCTGATGTGATGTCAGCTGGTCTTTTTGTGGCAGGGCTGGAATGCAGTGAAAATTTTGTTTTGGGGGTAAAGTTCATTGTCATGGCAAAGAGGGACTTTGAAATTAATTGCAATTCATCTAATCACTCTTCATGACATTCTGTAGTATATGCATTTTGCCATCATAAAAACTGAGGCAGCAGACTCATTTTTATATTGACATGACCTCTCTGCCCACATTTTAAGGCTTCTTGATGTCCATTAAAGTTTATTGGTTAATTGTATTTAAAACTATAGTTTTGAAAACAATTTAAAATAATTGCTGTTTTTGAAATTTTATTAAAATGCTTATTGTGTGCATAATAAAAAGATGTTAATGAGCCACTTCTGTGTTCAAGTAAAGAATTAATAAAATGTATGATTAATGAAATATAGTGACAACTTTTATAAAAAAAAAAATACTTGCTTAAATAAAAAAAATGGTAAAATAAAAATATAAGAACTCCTTGATACATAATTCATAATTGGTCAATGAGTTTAATTGTCGAACTTCATTTTGGGAAGTGATATTCACATGTATGTTAATACAAAATATAGATAGCAAATAAATGTTAAAAACAATATTAAAAATACACGTAAAACTGTAGCGATGCATATAGAATATGTATCGCTAGAAAAGGAATATTGCAAAATATTCTCTCATTGTGGGTTTAGGAGTGACCATAAATCAAAGTCAATGTTCAGGCCTGCCAGTGATATTTTGCTCATTTCATAGATTCATTTCTCTTCTGATCTGGATATCAGTCTACTCCTCTTCAATTTTTGTGGACATATTGGTCCAAACAGTGGATATAAAAAGTCTATACGAGTCTACAGAAATTGCAGGTATTTGTGATATAAAAAATGTGAAGGATTATTTGCGCTCCTGGATTGCTATGTACAAGTGTGAAAATGCTGCCAATCTGGAAAAATGTGGGGAAGGATCCCTATCCTCTAGATAATAGCTAACAAGGTACTTTATTCCAAAGGCGCAAGTTAAATCTACCAATTCATGTGCACAAAAGCCTTTCAGCAATCATCTTTTGGATTGGCATATGTACATAGATGATGTCCTTTCCATATGGACAGGTTCCCAAGAAGATCTAGACTATTTGGGAAATATATCAATACCAATGATTTGAACTTGCCTTTTACAGCTAACATAAATAGACAGTGGAATTCCTAGATCTGGAAATTTATTTAGATCATGGCAATCTTGAAACCAAGACTTTTTGGAAAAAAGTGGATCATAAAACTTACATTCCATCAAGTAACTATCACAGACAGGGGAGGGATTGCAAAATTTAGCCTGGGGGGCAAGACTTGACTAAGCAACCTATTAGGAACATTTTAAAGGAAAAAATTGCAGGTGGCTCAGTGACCCAGTCCAAGGTAGCCCACTATGGGACTGGCCCACAGGGCAGACGCCCCCCAGCCCCTGATCACAGAAAATGGTTGAATAATATCCCCAAAGGACAGCTAAAGAGAAACTGTTCAACCCATCTACCTTTCCAACACAGACTTCCTCCCAAAAGGAGAGCTTGATGGAGAAGAACTACAATTTTGATGTTGTAGAAAAACATTTCAAATAGTCTATGAAAATAGATAGAAAGACCTTTCTCTGTCTCACAAGAAGAAAGAGAACCTTGAAGAAGAGAACGTGTCCTTTATAACCCAATTTAAGATCAACTCTAAAGCTCTATTGGGGATTATTAAGACACTGGGGGAGGGGCAAGACTATTAAAAGATTAAAAACTTACAAAATACTGTTATGAATCCCAGTGCATTCACAAAGTCCAACGGAAGTGTAAGGCAAAGTGTCTTTATTCAGGTAAATATATTAACAAAGATAACTCAAATCCACGGATAACAGGTTCCAAAAGAGACTGTATAGTAAAATGGCAGGAACAAGTATAATAAGTTTACCCCAGTCCAGAAGGCACAAGGCTGTCCAGGAAAGCAGACAGAGTCCAGGGATCAAATAGAGACCAGACAAACAAATCCAAATAGCCAGGCAGAGATCAAGCAAATAGGCGAGGTCCAGAAGGTCAGGGAAACAGGCAAAACAGCGTGGTCCATGGTACAGGCAAATGATTCGGGGTCTCAGGCAAGCAGGCAACGTCCAAGGTACAGGCAGGGGTCATACACAGTTCAGTCCAGCAGGTATATACCAAATAGCACAGGAGCAGGTTAGCAGCAGCCAGGAACAAGTGAATGAACTGCTCAGAGCACAGCTAGAGGCAGGTACTTAAAGCAGTGCAACAGGTGCAGTTCTAATTAGCATCAGACAAGGAGATTAACTCCTTCAGGCATGTTGCAGAGTTCAGGAGCAGGACAGCAGCAGCACCTCTGATGGATTATAGGTACTGCTGCCAGATACAAAACAAAGGCAGTCATAACATAGCCCCCCCTTTAAGGAGCAGATTCCAGATGCTCCATACATGCTCCCTTCAGGTTTTTCTCCTCTTTTTCTTTTTATAAGATCTCCATGGAGACACAATTGGGCTCTTCTCTAATGGAGTACAGAGAAGACCCAATTCTTCAGAAGCAGAAGAATTGTAAAGTTTGTCCACTAACTCTCTAGTATCCTCCACAAATTCACTTTCAGAGTCTGAGTCCCAGCCTAGAGTCGGGATAGGACCTTTTATTTTATCACCAGATGATGATATGCCCAAAAAGCCAGTCACCAAGGTTGGTGTTTGTTGTGACTGAAGTGGCAAAGCAAAGGTTTTTCCATTCTTGTTAACCTTCTCCCTAGGTGATCTAGACTGTCTGATGGAAGACACATTCATAGAGGTCTTATGGACAAGTGCAGGAACTGACGCACAGGCTGGAACGGGCACAGAAAAATCGTGATCAGATGACTTGACTGTGGATGGAGTGTACTTCTGACAAACAGCATTAACAAAGTCCATGGTATTATGAATAATGGGGTCATCAGAATTTAGTAATGAGAAGGCCCAGGTTTGTGGCTCCCCTCTAAAACACATAATAATTGAACCCACTTGGTTAAATTGGTCAACAAAATAATCCGGACATTCTTGAAACTGTTTCATGGAAAGTTCGAGTACCGTAACAAACTGTTTGATGTCTCCATCAAAGAAGACTGGAGGAGGATCTGATGACTCGGAAGAGGCTTTTGGGCATTCAGGCTCAATAGCAGTCTCTGGAGAGTACGCAGCTTGTGCAGCAGTCTCTGGAAAGTCCTCAACTGGAACGGCAGAGCAGGAGTTACCGACTGGGATGGCAAGTTGGGCACACTTGACGGGAAGCCAGTACTGGGCACAGCACTCTGACTGGATTGCACTGTGAGATGCCTCAGAGCAGACAGCACTGTGAGAAGCCTCAGAGCAGACAGCACTGTGAGATGCCTCAGAGCAGACAGGACTGTGAGATGCCTCAGAGCAGACAGCACTGTGAGATGCCTAAGAGCAGACAGCACTGTGAGATGCCTCAGAGCAGACAGCACTGTGAGATGCCTCAGAGCAGACAGCACTGTGACATGCCTCAGAGCAGACAGCACTGTGAGATACCTCAGAGCAGACAGCACTGTGAGAAGCCTCAGAGCAGACAGCACTGTGAGATGCCTCAGAGCAGACAGGACTGTGAGATGCCTCAGAGCAGACAGCACTGTGAGATGCCTAAGAGCAGACAGCACTGTGAGATGCCTCAGAGCAGACAGCACTGTGAGATGCCTCAGAGCAGACAGCACTGTGACATGCCTCAGAGCAGACAGCACTGTGAGATACCTCAGAGCAGACAGCACTTTGAGACGCCTCAGAGCAGACAGCACTGTGAGATGCCTCAATGCAGACAGTACCAAGTGGTAACTCGGGCTGGACCGCATGGACAGGCAACTCGGGCTGGACCGCATGGACAGGCAACTCGGGCTGGACCGCATGGACAGGCAACTCGGGCTGGACCGCATGGACAGGCAACTCGGGCTGAACCACATGGACAGGCAACTCGGGCTGAACCGCATGGACAAGCAACTCGGGCTGAACCGCATGGACAGGCAACTCGGGCTGAACAGCATGGACAGGCAACTCGGGCTGAACCGCATGGACAGGCAACTCGGTAGGGGACTGGAGGGACAGGGCCCTCTCTGGAACGGGCTGGAGGGACAAGGCCCTCTCTGGAACGGGCTGGAGGGACGGGGCCCTCTCTGGAACGGGCTGGAGGGACGGGGCCCTCTCTGGAATGGGCTGGAGGGACGGGGCCCTCTCTGGAACGGGCTGGAGGGACAGGACCCTCTCTGGAGCAGACTGTAAGGGCAGCGCCCTCTCTGGAACAGACTGTAAGGGCAGCGCCCCCTCTGGAGCTAAAGACTCGGGAGTAGAGGCAGCGGCTGAAGACCCGGGAGTAGAGGCAGCGGCTGAATACCCGGGAGTAGAGGCAGCGGCTGAAGACCCGCGAGTAGAGGCAGCGGCTGAAGACCCGCGAGTAGAGGCAGTGGCTGAAGACCCGGGAGTAGAAGCAGCGGCTGAAGACCCGGGACACATCGGACTCAGGACTGGGACACAGCGGACTCAGGACCGGGACACAGCGGACTCAGGACTGAAGGCAGAGGCTGGCACCTCGGAACAGGAGGCAATGGCCAGAGACTCAGTGCTGGCGGTAGCTGGAACTGGCACCACAGGACAGGCGGCAGCTGGAACTGGAACCGCAGGACAGGCGGCAGCTGGAACTGGCACCGCAGGACAGGCGGCAACTGGAACTGGCAGATTAGGCTGAAGTAAAGCTACAGGAGGTGACATGCAGAACAATTCAGGGTCTGGAGAGGAGCACACTGAAGGCTGCTCCATAGGATGTTGTGGTCTGCGGAGCAGACAACTTTGTAAGAAATGTTCGCCACTGGCGCAGTAGAGGCATAGTTTACCAATCCTTCTGCGCCATCGTTCCTCCTCAGTGAGAGGGGGACGTAGGTAGCTTGGTTGTTTAGAATCCCTAATGGTAGGGACCGCTGGCAATACAATAGATGCAGCACCAATGTCAGAAAAAGTTCTGGGAGGATTCTCTGCAGTCTGAATGCTTTCATTAGAGGAGTTTGTTGCTTTAAAATCAGAATTAGTGTTGAAATTACTTATCACAGCAGCAGGAAGAGTTTTAAGCAGTTCTTGGAGTAAAGTGGATAGTTGTATGATTTGGTAACGGAGCTGAACAATGTCCATTTGCAGCATTTTTGTGGATTTACAGACATGTCTAATAGCCAAACACAGAGTTCAATGCAACAACACTAGGAATTCCAGGACTAAGGCAGAGGGCGTGCAATCAGCAGGCCCTGATTGTATGGCAGTTCATCATGTTATGAATCCCAGTGCATTCACAAAGTGCAACGGAAGTGTAAGGCAAAGTGTCTTTATTCAGGTAAATATATTAACAAAGATAACTCAAATCCACGGATAACAGGTTCCAAAAGAGACTGTATAGTAAAATGGCAGGAACAAGTATAATAAGTTTACCCCAGTCCATAAGGCACAAGGCTGTCCAGGAAAGCAGACAGAGTCCAGGGATCAAATAGAGACCAGACAAACAAATCCAAATAGCCAGGCAGAGATCAAGCAAATAGGCAAGGTGCAGAAGTCTGTCCAAAAGGTCAGGGCAACAGGCAAAACAGCATGGTCCAAGGTACAGGTAAATGATTCTGGGCCTCAGGCAAGCAGGCGAGGTTCAAGGTACAGGCAGGGGTTATACACAGAAGTTCAGTCCTGCAGGTATATACCAAATAGCACAGGAGCAGGTTAGCAGCAGCCAGGAACAAATGGATGAACTGCTCAGAGCACAGCTAGAGGCAGGTACTTAAAGCAGTGCAACAGGTGCAGTTCTAATTAGCATCAGACAAGGAGATTAACTCCTTCAGGCATGTTGCAGAGTTCAGGAGCAGGACAGCAACAGCACCTCTGATGGATTATAGGTACTGCTGGCAGATACAAAACAAAGGCAGTCATAACAAATAGTCCCCATAAGACCAAAGATTATTTATAAAAAAAGTCAACAACCTGAGAAACTGACAAGCAGTTCCATCCCCTCTAATTGTAAAGAGGGTATTGTATTAGGTGCCAAACCTGTAAAATTACCAAATAAGCCACAGTGAAACCTGTCATGAGCGTTAAATAACACACTGAGGACCTACAATATTAAAGAAAATATCTCATGTGACACTTCTCGGTTTTGCATACTTAAGTGTCCATGTATGTAGGTTGCACAGTCAGGAATTTGAACATCAGGATAGCTGAGCATTTAAGAAAACTTTAAAAATGTATACATACTATTGTATCCCTGATGAAGCCTGAGTATCTTACAAGTGAAACGAGTCTAAATTCCCTAACACACACACACACAGACACACAGACTAGGGTCAATTCGTTAGCAGCTGTTATGAGCGTTATGAGCGTTTTGTCGCTATCGAATATCGATTGCCGAATCTCGATTTGTGTTTCCAACACACAAAGATTTATTCTCAAAAAGTAGCAGAATATATTCAAGCGAAATAATAATAAGTACAACCGTTACTTATCGCAGGCGCTCTGGATCCAGTGAAGTCATTCAGTCCTGAAGTCTGTGGTCAAGGTGACTGAACACTACATGAGAGCTACTGTTTATATGCAAACAGAGATACAGTGAAACAATGCAGATGGTATAGCTTGCTTCTATTGGTTCAGGCATCAGGAGGGTCCAGGGGGTTACACATCATAGGCTGATTCAATCTAAGGAATCCAAAGGTGGGGGTCTCTCCAGGGGATGAGCTCTGTTCTTCCCGCCAAACTGCTCTGTTCTTCCCGCCAAACTGCTCTGTTCTTCCCGCCAAGATCCAATTACAATCATTCCATTAGCATTTGACAGTTAACATCATATTAAAGGTTTATTCCCTAACATCAATAACTAGAGTATGCAATGTGCGATCTCTTTGCCGAATGCACCGAACAGCTGCTGATGTAAAGGGGATTAATATGATATTAGACATGACACATTTCCTTTAACCTGAACCATATGTATCACTAATATGCATATAACTTATAATATTACACATAAACACTACTATATTTCGACATAAATAACTATGTGTTGCAACTACCATTAATGTGTACTATTTACAAATGTGTGTGTTGGTGCGAATATATACTAAAGTGTAAAAACTGTTATTGCCACGTGTTGCGGCTGGATACGCCCTTCCACGCCGTAGCGTGCTCTACGCATAATTTCAAACAAAGACAATCAAGTTTGCTCGATATCAATTGAAATTACTTTATCCAATTTTGTGACTTCGACAGCTCCACCCTTTGATAGTGTTATGAACTATCACCTAATAACCGTCTCAAGTTCAGGATTATACAACACTTCTTCACAGACCATGATCTCTGTATCTTTCACCACCCTTTCAGTCTCTTTCTCAGTGTTACTCCCAGAAGACTGTTTTCCACTCTTCAACACAGTAGGAACACAATTGACACATAAACCAATTGCTAAGATGACACCCAGTATAAGGAGAAGGAGCTTACCTACACTAGCAACCATTTCCTGTACTCACTCCCCCAGACCAGAGAACCATTTCACAGGGTTCAACCATGAGAACCAACCTGCCACCTTTTCCCCGACCTCATATAACGAAGAATTATGGTTCCTTCGAAATTCCCATTTCAGTTGCAGAATTTCATCCATTTTCCGGTCTATAACCTCCTTAGGGTCATCCGTATTATTAGTGATGTACGTGCAACATTTGACACCGAACTGGGTGGCCAGTGTCACACAGTACCCACCAGTAATAGAGGTGAGATAATTTAGTACCAGTCTATGTTGCACCAACTCCTTCTTGTACGTTTGTAGCTCCCTCCATGTATACCTGAAAGTGTCATCATACATCTCGGTGATACCCAGCGGTTTCACTAATCAATTTTGTAGCTATGGGTTCCTCACCAGGAATCATATTTCTCTTGCCACGGTGTTCATACTGTGTATGTATGTATGGTGGTGATGTAGTCTTGTGAATACCAACCATTTCTTTATGAGTAATAGTCATGATTTCAGGAACCAGTTTAGCTAAGAAACACAAGCCCTTGGAACTCGGAGTCACCCAAGAATAAGCTTTCCTCCCACAAACAAAGTACACATCATCAGGGAGAACATAAGGAACAGTATGTCCATTAAGTATATCACACAGAGTTTTGATAAAACTACCCATGCCTAGTGTCTCCATTTGCTCAAGACACGTGTCAGCATGGATGACATTCTTACAATTATCTATAGAGACTTTTCCAATGGATACTTTCTTATGTTTGGTTATACGCCCTAATTTGTGACTTCCATCAACATTCCTGCCTATTGGTGGCCTTGCAAGTCTCCCTCCAAAATGAGCGTGGTGAGCCATTGTCTGATCTGATAGGTCAGCTTCCCAATTCTCCAGACGCTTTGCATGAGAGCTATTTAGGCACAGCAAAGATCTGTCTACAGAGTATTGTCGAAGCGTTAGACTAGGGGACCTAGTGTTATTGTACCTTCCCTCTATGGGCATCCCACCCCTCAATTCGAGTACTTCGGAGATGTTTAATGGGAATGGCACTAGTCCTATGTTATTCTGCCCCTGCGGCACGTGAGAGCACACCCAGTACTCGGTTTGGTTTAGGACCTTATCCACCAAGGAGTGCTAATCCTCCAGAGGATGCCCGCCCACATTCAGATTACCGGTGGACTGGCATCGCTGGATGCATCTCTCTTCAACTAAGGAGTCACAGAACTTGCAGATACAATACTCATCAGACAATAGCCCCTCACACTGTCTCCGAGTTCCCGAGCTAGCAGACCTTTTCATAACCCCTGTACCTAGCTTGATAATGGGCTGCTCTGGGTATTCTAATAACTTTTCCTCGATCTCCATTTCATCCGTATCACTGCCAGAACCTTCCTCTGTCCTCCATCCTCCTTCACAAAAATAGAATGTCCTAGAAAAAGTAAAAACAAGGAAAATCATGGAACAAAAGAAAAACAAAAACCGCCACTCCATCGCTGGAAAGATAGTTCTGATGCAACGTCTCTGGTTGAGGTGTCTTGACTGCAGGCTTTAGGTCTCCCGGAACAGATTTACGAGTGACAGATCTGTGTCGTCGGTCTCGGTTTTATCTCGTACTTCCTCCGGGTTACTGACTCTCCTGCAGTGGGTGGAATGGACCCAAGTGTCTCTCCCTTCAACCTTCAGTGATGTAGTACTGGTCAGCAGCACTTGGTGCGGGCCTTCCCAACGGTCTGTTAAACAACCTGAACGTAAGAAATTGCGGATCATAACATAGTCCCCAGGTTCAACATCATGACAGTTCGTTTCTGGCTTACCAGGTGACAGCATTTTTAGTTTTTGTTGTTGTTGCCTTAGCTGTCTGCTCATTTTTATAAGATATTGTACAGTCACTTCATTATTACACTTCAAGTCGTCTTGTGGACTCACGTTCAAATGAGGTTGTCGGCCTAACAGTATCTCAAAGGGGGACAGATTAAGAGGAGGTCTAGGAGTGGTTCGAATCCTATGGAGGACTAATGGCAAAGCTTCAGGCCACGCCAACCCAGTTTCAGCCATTATCTTACCAAGCTTGTTCTTTATAGTCCCATTTACTCTTTCCACCTTACCACTGGCTTGTGGTCGGTAAGGGGTGTGAAGTCTGCTACTGATTCCCATGAGCTTACACATATTCTGGAAGATATCACCAGTAAAATGGGTACCCCTATCACTTTCAATGATTCTAGGGATACCGAACCTACACACAAACTCTTGTACAATTTTCTTTGCAGTGAACACAGCATTATTAGTGGCTGCTGGATATGCTTCTACCCAACCGGAAAACACATCAATACACACTAACACATACTTTAGATTCCTGCACAGTGGTAATTGGATATAGTCAATTTATATTACCTGAAAAGGTCCGTCTGTAGGAGGGATATGGGATGGCTCAGTTGGAATAATTTTCCCGACATTTTTCCTCAAACAAGTAAGACATGACATTGCTTTCTTACCAGCCTGAGAGGAAAATCCAGGAGCACACCAGTATGCTCTCACCAGTTTGCACATACCTTCTTTACCCACGGCTTACCTTGTCCATCCCTCCAGAGTCCTGAGGACTCTTGACCACATCCCTTCGCCTTCCAGACCGCCTTTTCCTGCAGGGAACACAAATCTTGCATTTCAATTAATTTCTGCATGTCTAATGTCTGAAAAACCATCATAGTCTCGGTCGATACAGTCATAGGTTGCCCTGCTGCCCATTTAGCAGCTTCGTCTGCCCTGTTGTTGCCCAATGACACCGGGTCTTCTTCAAAGGTATATGCCTTGCACTTTATGATGACTTTTATGTGTTGTGAGTGTGCCACTGGTGTACCTGCTGCTGTCGTAAAGTTTCTAAGTCGCCAAAGGGCCCCAAAATCATGCACTACCCCGAAGGCGTACCTAGAGTCAGTATATATATTGGCTGATTTACCCTCTGCCAATTCACTCGCTCTCCTTAATACTACTAGTTCCGCCACTTGGGCTGAGTGAGATGGGCCAAGGGGTTCAGCTTCTACCACATCCTGATCGTCTACAACAGCGTAACCAGTACATAGCTCTCCCGTCTCTGTCTGTCTATGACAACTCCCGTCTGTATAAAACGTAAAATCTACATTTTCTAAGGGGGTGTCACGTATGTCGGGCCTTGCAGTAAAGGTCTGGTTCAGGTGTTCCATACAATCATGCGTATCAGTACTCTTGCCTAACTCATCATCAACCAGGGTCACCTCACCTTCCACCCTTTGTGTCTCTAGAGACACATATGGAAGGAATGTAGCTGGATTTAAGGTGCTACATCATTTGATGGTGATGTTTGAGGGTGCCATCAGAGCTAGTTTCCACCTTGTGAATCTAGCTGAAGAAACATGTCTGGTTTGAGCTGAATTTAACAGAGCTGATACAGCATGAGGTGTATAGACAGTTGAATTATGTCCTAATACTACATCCTCGCTCTTACTTACCAGAAGAGCAGTTGCTGCTACACTCTGAGACATGTTGGGAGTGATCTTGCTACAGTGACCAATTGTGCACTGTAGTACGCTACCGGTCTGCTAGCGTCACCATGTTTCTGTGTAAGGACACCTGCTGCACAGCCATCAGCTTCTGTAAAAAATAGCTCAAAAGGCTTTTCATAAGCAGGTATTCCCAATGCAGATGCCCTAGTCAGACTATCTTTAAGATTAAAGAACGCTTGCTCTGACTCTTCTGTGTGTGCGACACGTTCTGGTTTCGAGGAAGAGACGAGCTCCTGCAATAGTAATGCCAGAATAGAAAAACCTGGGATCCAGGATCTACAGTATCCACACATCCCAATAAGGTACGAATCTGCTTCTGGCTCTGCGGCAGAGTCATGTGTTGTATAGCCTCAATCCTGTCGGTTGTCAGGTGGCTTAGCCCCTTGGTGAGGCAGTGTCCTAAGTATTTGACCTTTGTCTGACATGGCTGTAATTTATCCTTTGCCACCTTGTGCCCTGTTTGTGAGAGATGGAGCAACAACAATTTAGTATCACGTAAACATGACATAAAAAAATCAGAGCACAGCAACAAATCATCCACATATTGAATTAGAACAGACCCGTTGCAGGGTTGAAAGGATTGCAAACAGTCATGTAAGGCTTGGGAGAAAATACTGGGGCTGTCAATGAACCACTGGGGTAGTCTGGTCCATGTGTATTGCACTCCCCGGTAGGAGAATGCAAATAGGTATTGGCAGTCAGGGTGAAGAGGGACTGAGAAGAAAGCAGAACATAGATCAATGACAGTAAAATGACTAGCAGACGGTGGAATCTGCATGAGGATGACAGCTGGATTTGGCACTACGGGGAATTGGCTCTCAACAGATTTATTAATTCCCCTTAAGTCCTGGACTAATCTATAGCCCCTCCCCCCACTCTTCTTCACAGGGAAAATGGGACTATTTGCTGCGCTAAATGTACGAATTAAAATCCCTTGTTGCAACAGCCTCTCAATAACAAGATATACCCCTAATTCCACCTCCGGTTTTAATGGATACTGTGGGATTTTTGGAGCTATCCTACCACTTTTTAGATTTACCATGACAGGGGCTACGTTTGCCATCAATCCAGTGTCCTGTCCATCTCTGGTCCATAGTGAACCTGGTATTTCCAGCAACATCCCCTTTACTTGAGATGGACTTTGTTCTATAACAGGAGAGTGTAACATTAACCTTTGAGGGGTGTCCAACATATCCTGTACCTCATGCGCGACCTTCTCTGGTATATCTAAGAACACACCATCTGAAGTACAGTATATGACACATCCCATTTTACATAACAAGTCTCTCCCTAGCAAGTTAGTAAGAGCCGCTGCAGCTAAAAGAAACGAATGCTTAGTATGCAGAGGCCCGATAGTAACTTCAGCGGGTTTAGTTAGAGGATAATGTAACACTCTTCCCGTTACCCCCATAGCTGGAATAGTTTTACTGGTCACCTGTAGATTAAAAGGAGAGGTTATCACAGATCTGGCCGCCCCTGTATCTACAAGAAAAGTTTGTTTCCTACCAGCTATGTCAACTATCATTGTTGGTTCTTCTCTCTGACTCTCAGTTAACCTCACTGGCTGTAGACTACGGGTATGACCTGACCCCTAGCGCTGACTATCGTTTTCCCACGCAATATTTGCTGCTATAACATGTGCAGGTAGCTGTGTGTTTTCTTGCCTATGTGTGTTTCTCCTTGGAGGGTACCTATATGTTTCCCCCCTTGGTGTTTCTTTCCTCGCTTCTGGACAGAACCTCCTTATGTGTCCGTCTTTATGACAGCGAAAACATACCATTACCTTTTTGCTCGTGTTGTATGCTTGGTATGTTTGTGGTTCTGTGCGCATTCCCTCTAAAGCCTGAATACTCACCGTCATCAACCTATCACCTTTCTCTTCTTTCTTTCTAAAGATATTTTTGTCATGTTCCACAGCAGACTCCCTAAGTGAATCTACTGTGATACCTCTCTAATTAGGTAATGAGGTTTGTACTCTAGTCTTTAAATTTTCCCTAAGACCATCCATTAACACCCCTACAGCTACTTCCCTGTGATGTGGATCCTCTCTTATGTCAGTTATTCCAGTAAAGTGTGTCATCGATGCTAGAGCCCTAGAGAAATAGTCCGCTGCCGTTTCACTATCTTTTTACTCCAATTTACCACTACTGGAAAATAGATGGTTAATCTCATCCGTCAAGGTGTCATCTTCATCCAACAAACAATCTTTAATAAATTTTTGTATGTCAGTATTGGGAGGAAGACACGCCCTCAACACTACCTGCCAATCCTTATTGGTTGGTTCATGTGCATTTCCTAAATCTTTAACAAATTTCTGACAGTTAGCCAACTCTTTTCTAGGATCTGGGAATTCGGTCATAATGGAACGTAATTCTGATCTAGTCCAGGGACAATGCATTGTAACATTTTTTAAAGGAACTACACCATCCTTGTCCGGCTTTCACATTGGGAACTGATATTGTGCGGACTGGATACGTACTCACTCGTTCACTGTCTTCAGAGGTCACTACTGGATTTGCTGTTTCAGTATTTAGAATGTTATCCCTCCTAGTGGTCATACTACTCTCACCTACCTCAGCCATTGCTCCTTTCCCATACTTATGCTGAACCTCTAGCATATTAACAGCATGGGCAATGGCTGAAATTACAGTGGGCTCGTCTTCTTCTTCTGATACACTTGCTTTAAATTGACTTAAAACAGGATATAACTTAGCAATTTCTCTTTTTTCATTTTTTATAACGGCTGTACTTACCCCTCCCGCCACATAGGGTGGTGGGGGCGCGCTTGCGCTAAGTTCTCCACGCTTCTCAACGGCTACTTCTGCCGTGCGTGTGCTTTTCGCCACGCCTACTTCCGCTGTGCACTCGCTGCTCTGCCACGTGTGGCCTTCCATTTGCCACAATTTTTAACAATGATCATGTTTAGTTCTCATTTTCGTTGATTTGATCAACCTCACTTTATCTCTTACATTATCTAGCACCTCTGAATTAAAACTCCCTATTGTTGGGAAAGGCCTAACACAATCCTTGGTCATCTTGACCCACGTGTCGCAACACGCCGTAGCGTATGCATCATACTTCTTAAACATAAGGTACCTCGCCGAACCCAGCGGACCTTCCTTAGGCAGCACAACATCAACCATATCTAGCGTTTGCTTCGCACCCATTGTGAAAACAACCTATTTCTCAACGCCACGCAAAAAGACTTTTTACCTGTTCTCTTTTTATCCGTGGACGGTTTCACAGGCTACGCCCACACACCTCCTAACACAGAAATATCACTATGGACAACAGAAATATCAGCTCCTCGATATCCTGGCTCTCTACAAAATCTGTTGAGTATTACTGAACTGGTATTTCCGGAGTTTTACTCGTTTGTACCAGCGTAATTCCTCTGACCGTTCAACCCAAGTCACAAGCATGGTTGCAATAAACCATGCGGTCCGATCGCACCACTTAGCTATACTAACTATTGCTAAACTTTGCGATTACTCTTGGGGAGAAAGTTCCGAAAGCCTCTTTTAGCTTTTGCTGCCTGTATACCTGCTTTGTATACTACTTCGGTTGTCCAGCCCGCCTCCTCAAGCGGCAACCGATATCCCTGTCTTTTCAACAGTAAATCAACTTTCACTTCAAAATCATACAATCAACAAACACATACACCTTAGTTTTCTGCGCAGAAAATCAACAATATTCCCAACAATAGTAATAACATTTCAGAGACTTTCACAAGTGATTTGAACTAAGCATGTATAACTATCAAAACGATTGTTTAACCACGTGGCAAATCTACCGGAAGTTCGCGTACGCAAAGCAGGAAGTACACATAAAAGTAGCAATGCAATACAGTTAAAACGCACAATGACAGTAAAAATAAACAGTTTTCTCTTTTGTCCCTAGATTCAGTTAGCGTACCTTAGATAATGCAAAACGGATATTCGGTTTCACAACACAGAGTAAAATTCAGGTTTTGAACACATTGCGTTCTTACCCGTATATGACACGTCTCCACCCTTTGTTGCGGAACCGAAATCCGTTGGTCTTGCGTATCGTCTGGTAACGAAACCTCCAAACTCACGAGCCCCCAAATTGTTATGAGCATTTTGTCGCTATCCAATAACGATTGTCGAATCTCGATTTGTGTTTCCAACGCACAAAGATTTATTCTCAAAAAGTAGCAGAATATATTCAAGCGAAATAATAATAAGTACAGCCGTTACTTATCGCAGGCGCTCTGGATCCAGTGAACAGTCATTCAGTCCTGAAGTCTGTGGTGACTGAACACTACATGAGAGCTACTGCTTATATGCAAACAGAGATTCAGTGAAACAATGCAGATGGTATAGCTTGCTTCTATTGGTCCAGGCATCAGGAGTGTCCAGGGGGTTACACATCATAGGCTGATTCAATCTAAGGAATCCAAAGGTGGGGGTCTCTCCAGGGGATGAGCTCTGTTCTTACCGCCAAACTGCTCTGTTCTTCCCGCCAAACTCCAATTACAATCAATCCATTAGCATTTGACAGTTAATATCATATTAAAGGTTTATTCCCTAACATCAATATCTAGAGTATGCAATGTGCGATCTCTTCGCCGAATGCACCGAACAGCTGCTGATGTAAAGGGGATTAATATGATATTAGACATGACACATTTCCTTTAACCTGAACCATATGTATCACTAATATGCATATAACTTATAATATTACACATAAACACTACTATATTTCGACATAAATAACTATGTGTTGCAACTACCATTAATGTGTACTATTTACAAATGTGTGTGTTGGTTTGAATGTATACTAAAGTGTAAAAACTGTTATTGCCACGTGTTGCGGCTGAATATGCCCTTCCACGTCGTAGCGTGCTCTACGCATAATTTCAAACAAAGACGATCAAGTTTGCTCGATATCAATTGAAATGACTTTATCCAATTTGCTGACTTCGACACAGCCATTTAACCTACTAGTATGTTTTTGGAATGCGGGAGTAAACCGGAGCACCCAGAGGAAACCCACGCAAACACGGGGAGAACATACAAACTCCACACAGATAAGGCCATGGTCGGGAATTGAATGCACTCCTTTTCATCTGTGCCATTATAGGAGCTTTAATAGCAAGGACTGGAGATATCTCCGCTCACAAGCTAGTACGTATCCTGACAATACCTCCTGAAAGGAGGAAATAGCAGCGCTAACATAAGTGTTGCCTCCCTGAAAACATCTAGAGGTAAAAACTGCATGATGTTCCATTCCACTAGGATATGCAAATGTGCTGCAGGGTAAGTGCACCAGACAGAACTCTTTTGCTCATTGTGATTTCAAACTCTATTACTGACTTTTACAAAAGTCACACTGACATAATACTTGGACTTACTAAGATAGATTGTATTGCCTAATAGGCACTGCAATTGAGATGATTTATACATAACAGTTATTTTTTTAGTACATCCAATCCAACATCCAGGCGGTGGTAATTTTACAACATTGTGGCACATAAGCATCGGCAGCATATGGACAAATAAAGTCTGTTCTCTGTATTTTATGGATACAGCTATGTGATACATGTAAGTTGCAAAACTTTAATTACTAATACAGATACCTTAAACAGTTTGTCTATTCATAGCTCAGTTTCATGTTTTAGCATCACCTAATTTGAAGTGATCCATAGATGTTTATTGATTTGATGCTAATGTGATCCATATCTTCATATAGAGTTTTTTGGTTCTCATCACCTTTTTAAGAAATTACGTTTTATTGTGATTATATATTATATTAATAATTTTCTCTGGATTTACCTCTAATCCACATCTGGTTCACCACATTTTGTTCATTCACTGACTACCCTGCATTGGCATGCATGAACTGGTAGATTTAACATTTATCTTGGAAATAAAGTATCTTCTTATTTGTGATATAAAGCCTGAAATCATGATTAATCATATCAGACTTTTTTCCTATCTTTAATGTGACCTCACAATCAACAAGATTCAAGTGAGAACAAAATATTAATTTTTAGGAAAAAGAGGTGAAAATTAAAGACTTCTAATACAGCACTCGGGTTGCATACCCTTTCATAATGGAGCTGTAGCTGTGTTAAGCGTTAACCAATCACATTAAGAATCATGTAAATTGCATACACCTGCCAAAAATGAAAATGATTGTGATTAACGCCATTAAAGATCATCTATTCCAGTAGTATACCCTTCCAGTTTCTTGGTCACATCCTAGTGGATTAGCTATGGCCCGCAAGAAGCTTTCAAAACATCTACGGGATCTCATTGTTGAAAAGTACCAATCAGAAAAGAGACATAAAATTATTTCAAAGGCAATACATATACCATGGAACAATGAGAAGACTATCATCAATAAGTGGAGAAAATGTGGCACTACAGGGACATTACCAAGACCAGGACATCCCTCCAAAGTTGATGACAGGACAAGTAGAAAACTCATTAAAGCAGCTATTAAGAGGCCTACAGCAACAATGAAGGAGATACAGGAATCTCTGTCAGGAACTGGTCACTCCCTGCATGTGACAACAATCTCCCATATTCTGCACATCTAGACTATAGGGTAGGGTGGTAAGGCAGAAGCCATTTCTCACAAAAAGAACACACCAGCTTGTTTAACTTACAAAAAATACATTCAATCACCCGAAACTATGTGGGAAAATGTCTTATGGTCTGAAGAGACCAACTTTGAACTTTTTAGGATTAAATCCATGTTTGGTGCCAAGACAACATAACTCATCACCCAAAAAACACCATGAACCTGATTCATTAAGGAAAGGAAAGCAAAAACAATGAGTAACTTTGCACTTTGGCAAAACCATGTTGCATTGGAGGGAGAGGTAAATTTAAAATGTGGGGACAGATTTATAGTTAGGATATTGCATGTCCTAGATCACAGTATACAAATAAGCTATCAAATATTTGTGTGCTACTTGAAAAAATAAAGAGAGTATTTAACTTATGTGAAAAATAAAAAACTAATTTGCAACCCCTTGCATTGTAACATGGTTTTGTCCAGGAGAAAACTTACTAATTTTTTCCCCCTTACATCCCTTAATGAATCAGACCCCATATGTGCTGTTAAGCATCGTAGTAGAAGCATCATGTTTTGGGGTTGCTTCTTTTCAGCTGTGGCAATGGCTGTAGTCAGGCTATAGGGCATAATGATAAGCTCCAAATATCACAAAACCTGCTAGGTTCTGCTAGAAAGGTGAAGATGAAGAGGAATTTCACCTTCCAACATGAAAATAATCCAAAGCAAATATCCAAGTCAATCTATAAATGGCTTCGGAAAAGGAAGAGCAATCTTGAAATGACCAAGGCAGAGCCCAGACCTCAATCCCATTTAAAACCTGTGGAATGAAAATGTTATGGACCTATAACTTTTTGGGTATAAAATTGCAGAATGCAGGTGTGATAAATTGATAGAGACTTATTCAAAAAGACTGCCATAATAAAAGCAAAGTGTGCTTCCGAGAAGAGAGAGTTGATTTTATTTTTTATAACAAATATTGCTTGTTTTGTTGGAATATCTGTTAAGGCCTTTGTTTCAATATTTTAAAATGAACGATGACATTGTTATTCATCTGTCATGATAAAATAAACTCTGGTGAATCATATTCAGTACATATTTTAAGTCAAATACACTACCAAGTTCGATAATTGTTGTGGCTCTCATGTTAAAGCTATATTGTATTCTAGAAAAAAACTACATTGAGAATTCCATAAGCTCTGACATAACTTTTCTAATACTCCTTTACATGCTCTTCAGGATATCTGGTGCTGTTCTATTTCTGATTACTCTAATAAAATACTTCTCTCAGCCAGCATAGGTCAATAAAAAATATATCTTATCACAATTTCAAACATAAAAATAAACCATATATGAAATATAGACACTCAGTAACGCAGGTTAACACAGATTATCTGTGAATTATCTGGAGAGTATAGATCAATTTGGGTATCATCGCATAGAGATGATACTGAAATCCAAAGGAGCTTATTAGTTTTCCAAAAGAAGACGAATAAACAGAGAAGAGCAGAAGGCTTAGTACTGAGCCATCTGGTACTCAAACTGATAAAGGAAGCAGTGAGGAGGTGGATGCAGAGAACCAAGCACAGAAAAATTGATTCGATAGGTAGGATGAGAACCAGGATAGGATAGTGTCCTAAAGACCATTTCTATGAGAAGAGAGTGGTCAACAGTGTCAAATGCAGCAGAGAGATCCAGGAGAATTAGAAGCGAGTAATGACCTTTAGATTTAGCAGGGATCAGATCATTAACAACCTTAATCAGTGCAGTCTATATGGAGTGTTGGGAACAAAAGCCTGATTGCAGTGTCCAATAGCTTGTGTAAGGAAAGAAAGCATATGAGGCGAGTATAGGCAGTTCTCTCAAGAAGCTTGGAGGCGCATGGGAGCTGAGATATGGGATGGTAATTTTAGAGAAAGTTTTGGTCTGAATTTTGCTTAAATAATGACAGAAGATAGCTGGTAGAAAGATATTACAAATTTTAGTTAAGGCTGGGATGAGCACAGGAGACAGGGATCAAGTGATTTGTGAGGATATAGGATCAAAAGGACAGGTAGTGGATTAGGAAGCTAAGATAATAAATACTTCATCTTCATTTTTGGGATCAAATGAAAAGAAGGTGCCAGAGGGTGTAGGAAAGGAATTTAGGTGGTTGTTTGTCAAGGGCACTGATCATAGTTGGAGGGTTTGAGGGAGGAGGGTTGAGATATAAATGTATTAGAAGGCATTTGGGGTTTGAAGCCTGAGCAGTAATAAGAGACTGGAAATATGTTTGGCAGTGTCACGGTTGACATCGTAGTCAACATGGAGTGTGAAGAGTACCTGGAGCCATCTGAACAAAGGGCTGATTCTAGGGTTTGGTTAAGATGTGTTACTTCCAGATCAGGAGAAGCGAATGTAATAGGGTTAAGATTTCTGTGGGTATAAGGAGGCTTGAGGTTAAAGTAATGACAGAAAGCTTGTAGCTAAAGTGATGATCCGCAAGGGGAAAAGGAGCGTTAAGGAAATTAGAAACTAATTTTAAAGACAACAAAATCAAAACAGTGACCATCCAAGTGAGAAGAGGAGTCAGTCCAGGGAGAGGGAGTTAAAAAGAGGTACAAGTAGAATGCGGATTATCAATGTGAATGTGGAATCACTCGCAATGATAGTGAGGATGTCAGAGGATAAGAAATGGGGGTGCCAGGCAGAAAAAGTTCAAGAAATTATTGGCGTGGTCCAGGGGGACGATAGATTACAGCAACATGCATGGATAATGGCTTGAAAATGTGAATGGCATGTACTTCAAAAGATGTAAATGTGAGTGATGGGACATTTAGTAGAACTGGGAAAGTGTAATGTGGGAAAGAAGTAGACCAACCGAACTTCCAGTTGTGGTGGTGTGGGTAAATGGAGGCCACCATGTGAAAGGGCTGCAGGTGAGGGAGTGTCTGATTGTGTAAGCCATGTGTCACACTTCATGGTCTTAGCCCCACTTACCTGGTCTGGCAGTGTCACCTCATGGCCATCGGTGCCCCTCCTGGCCACCTATGGCACTCCTGAGTTCTGTGTCACTATCTGTAAACAAACACTCTTGTGAGTGTGAACGCTCCCACAATCATGTTTTATCGTACCAAAACACTTTGCATCCGTTGATTTCGTTTTATAAACTTACTAAAAATCACGGTCAACGATGAAACCATGCAGGGCAAGTGTGGAAGTGTGTACACAATCATGACCAGCAGTGTAGGCAGATATCTGTAGAGTGTGTACAGAGTAACAATCTTTTCAGCAGTTGGTTATGAGAGATGAAGATTACAAATCTGAATATAAATTGTTTATGTGTTTATGCATGCTCATCGGGACTTTCAATTGTTGGTGAAATCGTTACAAAAATTGCATCTTAAGTAAGATTGCATAAGTGTGTACCAAGCTTTAGACTGCTGGTCAGTGAAGCATATTTTTTAACACCAACCTGGCCTGGCTCTCATCTAATCTAAGATCAATACATTTTTTGGGATCAGCTGACAATCAGTGCAGATGTAGCTAATTTTTATTCATCCTAACTATATCTTAGAGTTCACTCTAAGAGGAGACATGTTTTCCTCACTAAAGGGCCTGATTCATGTTCAGACATATATCCATTTGCGTAGCGTGTCTTGTGTGAAATAGCTCTGCATGTGCCCAGTAAAGGACATTACACGAATGAGCGCAATTGCATACAATTCATGTCTGAACGCATATGTCCCTTACTACTGCCTACGAGTTGAGCGGCGGAAAGGTGGATGGAAGGGGTGGACAAACCCGGGCCATGTACAGTAAGGGCACTCCGACGCACATGCAGCTGAATCAGGCTCTTGTATGCATGCTTAGCTCACTTGTATCATTTGCACTCACTACAGGTCAAGTGTAAAGGCCGACTGATACTGATAATTGACACTCATATGCTATCACAGAACAACTGTATGCAACTAAGATTGACCACAAAAATGCATTGTATGTACAGTACGCATTGACAGCATCTATTTTTATGTAATTAGATATTTGAAAAAAATATCTAAAAATCAAAGGACACAGTTGAACAAACAAGGAATAGACTCTGATGCCTGCCAGTAACTAACTTCACCTGCTGCATCCTGCCACTGCACTTCTTATTTCATGTTCCTGGACATTGTTACTTGGTAATTATATATTTTCTGTTTTCTCTTTATGTCCCTGCTTCTCTCTTACCATCTAGCTGCTCAACTCCTGCTCTCTCTCTGACCCCTACCCTTTCACTTGGCACTTTCTCACCAAATCAATCCTGCCCTTGTCTCTTCACTGCTCTTCTGCCAACCTGCTCCCCCTCCCCACCAAACACCCGCACTATTTTTCCATTGTCTATGCAATGTTGGAATTTTGTTGCATGTTCTATCCCCCTATGTACAGAGCTACTGAAGCCTTGTGATACCTTATAAGTAAAAGATAATAATAATAATATTAATCTGAAGATGGCGACAAGATGCTGTTATATACATCCCTCAGTAAACCACCATAGGGTATGATGCCACTGCTTGTTTCCCCTTCCTCTTATGTAGTACATTTATATTTATTATAGAAGAGGTAAATTATTGGTGTAACAGAAGAACTCCGGGACATTTTGGATTGCAAGCTTTGATGGACAGGTCCCTCACTACCATTTGTACCCAGTCTGACATTGACTGCATTGTGCTGTCAAACTCAGCTGTTAGGGGTTACTAGAGTTGAATGCTTATGTGTTAGAATAAGCCACAGTGTTTCTTAATAAGGTTCTCTGTGAAACAGAGGAAGCCTTGTATCTTTAATATGTACAAAGGTGAATGAACCAGAATAAACTGCAAGTGGGAATACAGGAAATGTAACAATCATTAGTCATACATGAAAGGCAACGTTTGCAATAACCTTTGTCCTAGTTACATGTGTTGTAAGTATTTGTACTAAACAGATTGAAATAATATGTTTCAATGCACTTTGAATCTTTTTGGTGAGGTAATATGCATGTTTGCCTAATTAAAAAGGAACTTTGTTGAATATACAAATATTTGTGTAAACCATACAGTGGGAGCATAAATTGTAAATCAGTTCAATGTAATAGTTTGTAAAAGGAACTTTCATTTTAGGTTTAGTTATCCTTTTTTATTAATTTACTCAACGCCAATTTGACTTACTAAAGTGTATGTTGGTATAGCATGTCAGGTCATGACATATTTCTTGTGGTAGGAAGGCAGGAAAGGTTATTTACAAAAGTGCAAACCCAGAACACATCTGCTCAGTGGATCCCGAGGGTCACTTGTGGGCCTAGTTTTGTTCTAATAAAGTGGAAAAACAAGATTTAATTTTGTGGGAAGGGATTACTTGAATGAGATGTAAGCGTGGAAAGGGTGCATTTACAGGGTGTTCCTTGCTTTTCCGGAGGGTGTGCAATAGGACTAGAATTAGATCTGGGGCTAGATTTACTAAACTGCGGGTTTGAAAAAGTTGAGATGTTGCCTATAGCAATCAATCAGATTCTAGCTGTCATTTTGTAGAATGTACTAAATAAATGATAATTAGAATCTGATCGGTTGCCATAGGCAACAGCCCCACTTTTTCAAACCCGCAGCTTAGTAAATATACCTCCTGGGGCTAGATTTACTAAGCTGCGAGTTTGAAAAAGTGGGGATGTTGCCTATAGCAACCAATCAGATTCTAGCTTTCATGTATTTAGTACTTTCTACAAAATGACAGCTAGAATCTGATTGGTTGCTATAGGCAACATCCCCACTTTTTCAAACTCGCAGCTTAGTAAATCTAGCCCCTGGTCTTGTCCCTATAATTATTACATAACAAATTTATTTGCATTTCTGTGGGAAAGCACATTTCAAGACACAGTTCAACAAATGTAATAAAGGCTGGCAAACACACAAATTAAGTACAGCCTTGAAGAAGCATTGCAGCTCCACACTTTTTGCCACCAATAATCTGCCTTGCTTAAACTACTTATAAATGAAAGAGACTCAAGTGGATCACTCCTCTGCATCCAACTTAACATAACATCACTATTCCTTTTTCTGTGTGGACATTGCCCCTAATGGAAAATGAAACAAAAGTCACTAAGGTTTCTATCAATGAAACTGCAGATAATATCAAGAATGATGTAAACTCTGACAAAAAAACAATAGTATTAAGGTTCCAACTACTTTGCTAATAAATTGCTAACATTACTCCTTAACTTTTCCCACACTAGTTTTCAAGTGTCTTCTTGTCCTGAAGTTTCACTACCTGGGAAAAATGTTGAAATTCTTAACATATCCTTAACATACTGAAATGTTTCTTTCATGTGGTCCTTTCTTCTGTAAGATGTAAATACTGAGCTCAGTGGAGGAAATTTGTAAAGTGACTTAGCAATCATTCACTGATGGAGCTTAGTTGATCTCTATACCTGTGTTTGAAGATGAAGGTGTTACTTTATTGGTATATGTGAAGGAGACCATGATTTAGTAACTTCTTATCCCTGAAAGGAGGGATATTGCCAAGCCCAGTGTTGGATTGGGGCATGAAGATCTCACCGGAGGACTGCAACGCTAGGGACCCACCAGAGGGGGTGTCATAGAGGCGAGACCAGACACTAGAGGGGGAGTGCTCAGCCCATGAAGGACAGCTAGCATCATAGTATAGTATATAATGAATGCAGTGTGTATATAAAGAGTACAGAGTCTTGACCTGCCCTTTGGATTGGGCAGAACAGTCACCAAAAATCGGTTTTGTCCCACTAGAATCAGAACATTTGATAGACTGTCCTACCTGTTTTTGTCACTTTCACCACCTGTGGCTGCTGGTTTCTTTAGTTGCAGCTTGTCTGGATCCTGGAATGCTGGAGTCCTTATTTGGAAAAAAAATGGGTACATTTAGAAAATTCCAACCAGCCCAAGCGTTAAATCAATAGGACCCACGATTAATACTTAGGCCTTCCTCCAGCCCCAACATTAAAGTAATAGTATTCCCATTTAATAAATAAACGTATTTCCCTCCCTCCAAACAGCCCCAGCAATAAATTAATAGCATTTACGTATAATAAATATACCTATTTCCCGCAAACGTCACTGCCATTAAATAATTCATATAAACATTTAAAAAATAGACCTCAAACTCAGCCTCACATTCAATTAATAGCCCCCAAACTACCCCATCTTAAATTAATAGTTCCCACTATAAAATTAAATTGCCCCACCATGACCCCACAAACAAAATAGCACCCATTAGCCACCACCTACCACACACACACATTACATTGCTACAAGCCCGCTGTGCCATCACACACACATTACTGTGCCCCTTTATCACCATGCTGTGCCCCCTTATGATCCCACTGCACCCTCCATGCTGCTTTTGCTACCCCCTTCATCACCCTGTGCCATGCTACTTTTGCCCCTCTTCACCCTGTGCCATGCTGCTTATTCTACAACAATATTAAGCCCATTATTATTAATTATTATTGACAGTTACATATAATCCCGAGCTTTCACATTTTCTTTTATAGTTTTATATTTCGCCTTTTAGGATTTTAAAGTCAATTTTTATAAGTGTGTGTTCATTATTTCTTTTCAGACCTAGGGCACAGTTATTAGTTACATACACTTTCTTTCTCACCTTTACTGGTATAGGTGAGATTGTCATTATTTGTTAAGGTGTGCCTCCACCAGCTAGTAGAATTGTTCAACCAGTCACTAGCTACAGCAGTAAGTCTAGAAGACTAGAAAAGTGTGAATGTATGAATGAAGTCCCACTGCACAAAAGTGGAAGCAGGGAAGAGGCAACTACCGACCAGTGAGCATTACATCAGTAGGGAAATTGATGGAAACACTGAAAAGAAAGAGTTGTAGAATATCTCAAATCCAGCAATTTATATAATACTAAACAGCATGGATTTACTGGGGGGAGATTATGTCAAACAAATCTTACTGACTTTTTTGACTGGGTGACTAAAGTAATAGATCAAGGGGGGGCTGTAGATGCAGCTTATCTGGATTTCAGTAAGGCTTTCCTCACTGTCAAACATCGTAGACTGTTAAATAAGCTCGAAAGTTTGGGATTGTAGTCTAAGATGGTGGAATGGATAAGATCTTGGTTGCAGGATAGAAAACAGAGAGCTATAGTATATGGAGTGCATTCACAAGAGGAAAATGTTGCCATTGGACTAGTCTAGGGATATGTACTGTGACCAGTGCTTTTTAATATCTTTATTGGTGATATTGCAAATGGTATTGAAGGGAAAGTATGCTTTTTTTGCATATGACACAAAGATAAACAACAGGGTAGATACACCAGGAGGGGTAATACAAACGATTGATGATCTAGGTAGACTAGAGGAATGGTCAAGAGTGTGGCAACTACAGTTTAATGACAAAAAATCCAAATTCATACCCTTAGGTCTGAAAAACCCAAAGGCTAAATATAGTAATAATGGAAACTACTGAGGAGGAAAGGGATCTAGGAGTCACTTAAATGCAGGTAAGTAGTGTAACAAAGCAATAAGAAAGACAAGTCAGATGCTTGATTGCATAGGGAGAGGAATCAGTAGCAAAAAAAAAGAAGTAATAATGCCACTGTCTAGGTCATTATATATAATGTAGATTATGCTGTTGAGGTACAATATAATGTTAGCCCAATCATGGCCGGATTAAGGCATGGGCTTTAGGGACTGCAGCCTCTAGAACAACGATGAAAAGCCTTTTTTTTCCCTTTTTTATGTGTTATATATTTATATATATTTTCCAAATGCCCGTGATCGGCTTCCTCAATTATCGGGACCGCCCCTTGTCTCAAGGGGGTGGCCCCGACTGTCTCTGACTCTCTGTATCCCTTCAGGCATCTAACTGTAAATCTGATGCTGTTAGCTGCCCTGTCAGTGCAGGCATGGTGCACTGCTTAGTGTGGTCTCGTGAGTCTATCAAATCTCACTTGACCATAATAAGCACTAAGACCGCACCCGCACTGACAGGGGAAGAAGAAACCAGAGCCTGCAGCGAAGAGGACCAGAAGACAGCAAGGTAAATGCTGTTTCTATATGGAGTGGGAGATTAATTGGCTTCAGGGGGTTGGGGAAGCTGATGAATTGGCTGCCGAGAGGCTGATGAATTTGCTGGGGGGGGGGGGGATATTCTAAATTTCCACTTTGACCACTGTGTATATTTCTATATATACATTGGTCGAAGTGGGCTGATATACAACAATATGCCATACCGCAACTTCTCCCACTGGTTTGAAGTAACTGATTACTTCTCCCCCTAACACTGCTGCCCTCCACTTTGCTGTGCGACGCACAGTGTTTAGAGTGTAGCGCAGAGTGTTTACAATCACAGGTGGCAATGTTAAGTTAAGCTACTAAAATTCGCCTGCCACCATGCTCCCTGTGTAGTAGCATCATCCTGTCTCTCCCCCTCTTCTGCCTGTCATATGACCACTGTCTGTCCTACCTGACACTGTTCCTATTTTAGGCAGAAGTTGCAGTAAATATGAAGGGGGTGAGCTATACAATGGATATGGTGGTGGTGGTACTGTCTCTCTTGGTGCTGATAACAGGTAAGCCGTGTAGTAGGTTGTGACAGAGAGAAACAAAGACATAGACCTCTCCCCTGGGTGTCTCTGCCTCCCTACGCAGTATCTATGACGGAACACATGCAGATCTTTTGCTTATCCTGTCCTGCTCCCATGCTCTGCTATTGTTGGACGCAGCATCTCCTAGGCTGTGGGACTGCTGTAGCCGTTAAATCACTGATGAGAATGCAGTCTCCCAAACCTGCAGCACTGCTAAATAAAATGACCGAGTGTATTGAGCAGTTGGAGAAGTCACTCAAGCCCTTACTTTGCAAACTGTAAAGTTAAAATTGTGTTTGTGAAAACTCAATTAAAATCTCTTAAATATAGTTAGCATTGTTAAAAAGATATGCACTTCTTGGGCCTGATTCATTAAGGATCTAAACTTAAGAAACTTCTTATTTCAGTCTTCTGGACAAAACCATGTTATAAATCAGACTCCTTTTTACTATTTTGTCTAGTTCTTTTATTTAATACAAAGTTACAGTTGAAGTCAGACATGCAATTTAGTTACTACCCCGGTACTTCCAGTAATGCAGATTAATAGTAATTCCAGCTGTCACACCTAATTACTGATTGGCTGTGCAAATTTATTTTTTAAATTAATTTTTCATACACTTATTCACTTCAATCACTGTGATATATATATATATATATATATATATATATATATATATATATATATATATATGTGCTGCAGAATAAGTGGCGCTATATAAATAAATGTTGATGATCATGATATATAGTCGCATTGCACATCATTACCTAGCACTATGTACGTCCCAACAAGTTTACTACAGAATGCGGTGAGGTGAAAGTGGAAGGACAAACTGTTGTTCTCCCTGCAAAAATGTATTCCCACTACACGTGAAATGTGCATAACTCGCATTACCAGATATGTAGTCTGACTGTAGCCTTGACCCTTGTCTGCTGTGACTGAGCGCCCGTCCAACACTCACTCAGACTGGGTGACGTCACCACGGCTCTCTCATCAGTCAGCTGACATCTGGGAAGCTCTAGCTGACAGGCTCGCGAGAGGTGGGCGGGGCCACGCCGCCTATAAATACGCGAGTTCTCTGGTAGGTGGTATAATTCTGTGGCAGTGATCGGGTAGAGTTGCGGTAAGGTGAGGGGATGATTGTGGTTCTTATGGAGTTATCATGTAGTCTTTGTGTGTGTGGGTTAGCGGCTTTCACTTTGTTTTAAATTTGTGTAATTTACGTTTTCCAGGATTTTCATTCTCAATATGGCTGAGACCGTAGAGCAGCAGCAACAGGTAACTATGATATGATACCGTTCATAAAGCCAGAGGACCGTGATATAAATGTATGTCTGTAGTTAGTTACAGTGTAGTGGAAGCTCTGCCTCTAATATGTGTGCATTACATGCTCCGGGGAGAAGTCTAGTTACTGTACGGTGGGTTAATGTAATCCCTATTATGTGACTTGTAGTGTTACACGTAATCCATATTCTATGTTTGTATAGTCCGGTAGTATGTGAATGTATAGTAGGGTTTTTTTGCTCTCCTACTGTTAACTTGACCTGAAATCATCGTGGTAGTCTAGTCTCTGAAAGACTAGAGCTTGCATATGTAACGTTTTCTGCACTCCCATGTTTTATGGGAGATGCTACATGTACAGCTCAAACTCACCCCACCTATATAACAATCAAAAGTGAGTGTCTAAAACTGGCATTTAGAACTTGAACCTTTGCTTTCAGTATTTAATGACCACCTATTTATCCTAAATCCTCCTATTGGACCCAACTAAATTCACTTAGTGTGGCAAATGGTAGTCTTAGAAAATACATATATAACTGACTATGGGTCATCAAGATGTAACATTCTGGTGTGTAAAGCTAAGAACCATGCTTGGATAGGTCTTAAATCTGCAGAGATTTTAACTGTGGTTGTTTCTCTCCTAGAATGTGGTGGTAAGGTTGATTAACCTCCCATTGGTGAGCTCAACATATGATATGGTGTCTTCTGCCTATATCAACACCAAAGATAACCATCCCTACTTGAAATCTGTGTGTGATGTGGCGGAGAAGAGTGTGAAGGCCATCACCTCAGTGGCTGTGACTAGTGCCATGCCGATCATACAGAGACTGGAGCCTCAGAGTATGTCTTTGTTTCACTTTGAACTATATTGCTCTATTCCTAGGAATCTGCTTTCAATATTGGTCAGTTCTACATCTGAGACTAGATTTCTCTCTCGCCACTCGTACAACTTACAACTTGTCCTTTCAGTATTTAACAACTTGGTGTTCTGCTTAATGGGACATACAAAATATTCTAGCTCTAATTTTATCTCCAGTGCTATTTATTAATTTTAAATCCTAATCAGAACACTGCCTACATGTGTAGGTGTAACAAAATATAGTAGTGATATCCTGAATTATGTTTACTGTAAGCTGGCATGTTTATTTCAATGTTTTGTGCTTGCTCTGTGCAGAGACCAGCCAGCTCACGTCATCCTAGCAACTAGTGTAGGGAGTAGGTTAAATGTCATCTAGCTTAGACGCTTGCTTTTAAACTTGTGCACTATTGCACTGCAAGAAGACTGACTTTTTTTTCTAACCCCCCCCCCCCCCACCCCCCCCACCTTCATTTATTTAGTTGCTCTGGCTAACAACATTGCATGTATTGGACTGGATAAGATTGAGGTCAAGCTGCCCATTCTTTATCAGCCTACTGACAAGGTAACTATTTAAAAACTCTTTTTGGCATCTTGGCTAACATATGATCTCAATATTGAACATTATATCAGGTGAGCAGGCCAATGATACTAGAGAATATTATAAAGCCAACAAATTTACTTTTTTGCAGTAAAGTACCTGTATGTATTGCATAAACCTGGGAATAAATTCCTTAATAAACTCTGTTCCCTTCCGTAGGTTGTCTCTAATGCCTCTGAGGCAGTTCTTGGTGCCAAGGATGTTGTGATGCATGGTATCTCGGGAGTAGTTGGTAAAACTAAGGGAGCTGTGCAGGACAGTGTAGAAATGACAAAGGCTGTTGTGAATGGCAGCATTAACACTGTCCTTGGGAGCGGTGTAGTACAGATGGTGAGCAGTAGTGTTGACACTGCACTGACGAAGTCTGAGACCCTCTTGGAACATTACCTGCCACCAACTGATGAAGAATTGGGTAAGCTGATCTGTTAAATTGGCCCCTCTTGTACTCTCTGAGGCTTGCATACACCGATGCACAATAATTCAACAAGTGTCCTATCAGACAACAAAATGTAGTTCAATTATACTGTTTTTGCAGTACCATAGATGTCCCAGTTTTGAGTCTACTGTTTCAAGTAGAAGTTTAAATGGGTGGCCAAATACTCCAATATAAGATTGTTTAGGATTAATTTGTCTTTCAGCCAAGGAAGCCATGAAAACGGAGGGGTTTGAATTGGCAACAGGAAAGCCAAACTACTATGTTCGCTTGGGATCTCTCTCCACGAAGGCCCGTAAACGTGCTTATCAACAAGCTTTGACACGAATGAAGGATGCCAAAGGCAGAGGCCAAGAAGCCATTTCTCAGCTACAGAAAACTGTTGATGTGGTTAGTTGCTTCAGCCATGTGTTCAGTCTTGCTGCCCTACATATACAAAATGAGCCTATTATCCTTTATTTGTTGGGCGCCGCAAGGTTTCCGCAGCGCCGTACACACTACAAACAGTAGTACAAAACGGTGACAAAGTACCAATGCTTCAAGAACTCCAGGAAGACATATGGAGTAAAGACAGAGCAGAAGAACCGCTTTGGAGACAGGAGTGGAGGGGCCCTGCTCATAAGAGCTTACATCCTAAGGGAGGGTGAAACAAGAACAGGCACGAAAGGGAGCCAGTGAAGCAGGGGGAGAGAAGAGAGGCCAGGGGAGAGGGAGACTGAAGAGTGGATGAGGGTTTTGTGGCTGGTTGGTAGGCTTTAAGGAACAGGTGGGTTTTAAGTGCCTATTTGAAGGAGCACAGGTTGGGAGAGACGGCTGGAACGAGGGAGGTCATTCCAGTGTAAGGGTGCAGCTCGGGAGAAGTCCTGGATTCTAGAGTGGGAAGAGTTGATCAGAGTGGAGAGGCGACGGTCATTGGCCGAGCGCAGGGAGTGGGCCGGAGTGTAGGTGGTGAGGTTAGAGATATAGGAGGCAGTAGACTGGGAGAGAGCTTTGTAAGTGGTGGTGAGGCGTTTGAGAAGGATCCTGAAGGGGAGCCAGTGAAGGGCGTGGTATAGAAGGGAGGCAGAGGAGGAGCAGCGTGAGAGAAAGATGAGTTGAGCAGCCGCATTGAGAATGGAGCGGAGGGGGCAAGGTGGGAGAGGGGAGGCCAGTGAGAAGGTTGCAGTAATTGAGGCGGGAGATGATGAGTGGATGATTGTTTTGGTGGCATCTTGGGAGAGGAACGGCCGGATGTGGGCGATGTTGCGCAGTTGGCCTATCCCATAAAGTCCTTGCATGTAATGTTACTCTTCATGCCACTTGGACAATCTTGTGGGTTTGTTTTTTTTATTTAAGCCTTCAGTACTATAGCCATTGACTCCTTGATTTCAAGTTGAGAGAATGAACTCATAATGTATTTTCTTCTCTTAGATTGAATTTGCAAGGAAGAACATGAATGATGCCAATCAGAAAATCCATGATGCACAGGACAGGTTATACAGCACATGGGTGGAATGGACCAAAACCACAGGACAGCACACTGATGGGGAGAATGAGAGTGTTGAGGTAACCTTCTCCTATAATTAGAGTATTTAGTAAGACTTGGGGGAAACATTCCCTGTGATGTGCCTTAACCTGTTGTAAAGGAATTCTGTGACTATGTAACAGCACTGGTTTTCCTCTGCACCCCATACAGGTGCACAGTAAAATCAGTGGCGGCCTGTCGCGTAGTACGTGGTGTCCGTCTGCTCGTTTCAGAATCCAGTGGCTTATTGCTGGGCATTCTTCTAACCCCCCCCCCCCCCATATATCTGCTATACATAGAATATTTAACACTTCTGCAACTGTAACATTTAACTTCTGTTTCACAGCAAATTGAATCGCGCACATTGACTATTGCCCGGAATCTGACGCAACGTTTGCAAACCACATGTATTTCCCTGGTTACCGGTGTTCAAGGCCTCCCACAAAACATTCAGGACAAAGCTCAAAGCGTCAGTGCCATGGCTGCAGATGTCTATCAGAACTTCCGCTCTGCTTCCTCCTTCAGAGAAATGTCTGATGGTGTCTTAGTCACTAGCAGGGAGCAGTTCACAAAAATGAAGAATTCTATGGATGATGTGATGGACTACTTGGTTAACAACACACCACTAAACTGGCTGGTAGGTCCCTTTTACCCACAGATGGATGGCTGCCCGCATGCAGAGCAGGAAGTTGATGTGGTAGACTCTGCCAACAAGGAGGATTGAATTCAACTTGAGAAGTCACTTTGCACTTAAATTCACTAGAGTGGGCAATCCCCATCTTGAACTGGCAGGTGATTGATGTAGAATTGCCCTAAAACTTGCATACCTTCATGTGCTTCTAATCGGAGGGACAGTAGCACAGTTTGAGGTACCACATATAATCTGTGTAACCTAGAACCTTTTGCATGTTGGGTGGCCTACTCACATATTCTGCCCAATTCAATCATTATGTGTA